>NC_067130.1:4689691-4992721 GCF_021347895.1 Acanthochromis polyacanthus
CTTCAGCCCAGTTTTAACCTGCATGTTGGAAAAGACAAAAAGACAGTCTCTGGGAACTTGGCTTGCTGTTTCTGAGGAACCCTCGACGTCATTCTGTGTGTGTTTCTGGGTATTTTTCTAAATTTATGATGCGAAGCACAAACTCGCATTGTCTTCCCAGGAAATCATAGTCGAGTGTGCTTTCTGCTGTGACTTTCTCAAGGGTTTTCCTCGGCGAACGTAAATCCTGCAACAAGCAGGCGATCAGTGGAGATAACGGCGTTACAGCGGGCTTCCTCTCTGAGCCTTTGTGTGCAGCGCAGTCCTTTGCATCATGTGATTCAGCATGTATTTCCACACGTGCATGCATACGGGGAGGGGGCTGAGGATGAAGCGCGAGGATTTACAGCAGTCTGGTGTGGCACAATGACCCCCTTTTCACACGGGTTGGGGAGCGACTGTAGCTCTTAGAAAGGCCCTGTTCAGTGTGTTGCAGTTGAGTGAGTCTGGCAGCGAAAGCCTCGGTTACCTCTGCCGAAGCACAGGAGCTGCAGCGTCACAGCCAGGCAACGAGTGGTGGAAGGAGAGGAGAGAAGCATGGGAGAATAAGGAGAAGAGGTGGAGCTGGAGAGGAGGGGGAAAGCGGATCTGCCTTTTCTTGCCAGCTGGGTGCTCGGCTCTGCTTCTCATTGGGCTGGTGCAACCTGCTCAGGCCAATTATGCAGGCACAAAACTGTCCCTTTGTTTGCTTTAGTGGGGAGAACTTGAAAAGAAGTGAGCTTGTAGACCCGTTTCAGATTTGCTTTAGTTGAACAGTCTGTAACGCTGATGATGGAGTTTATAATGGCATCACAGTGGAAATTATAAGAGCATATACTGTAGTACTGTGTGTTGTGCAGTGTTTTTTGCAGCAACAAGACCATATAATGTGGCAGTTTTTAAGTTATCCTATGAACCAAGTGATTCAAACAGAATTCTGCAAATAATAATAGTATTAACCCTTGTGTTGTATTGCGGGTCAAACTGACCCATTTTAAAGTTTGAAAATGTAGGAAAAAAAATAAAGATATTTTCACAGTAGAGCTTCTGATGTCCATATTTTCAACATTTTTGGGAAATTTTTGAACATTTTTTGGTGGGAAAAAAGAAATGTTAAAAAAATGTTTCTTAAGAACATTCACAAAAAAATCGACCAAAATCCAGCGAAATTCACTTTGTTTTTTTTGTTTTTTTTTATGAATGTTCTTTAAGAAAATACTAGAATTTTTACCAATCTGTATGTAATCACTTTTGATATTTTAAGGAATTTTTTGGGAGATTTTTATTCATTTTTTGCAAATATTCACAACAATTTTCTTGCCAAATGTGGGGGATTTTTTTAAACAAAGCTTTTTAAGGGAAACTTCTAAGGAATTATTGAAATTTTGTTCCCGAAAGTCTTGCAAATTTTCAGAAATTTGGGAAATTTTTTGCTGAATTTTTGGATTTTTTTCTGATAAGGAAACAATATTTTTTTGGTGCCTGTAAATGAAGACAACAGGAGGATTAATAACACAAATGAGAAGATGTTGATGGTTACCAACAGTTACATGACAAAAATTCAGGAACATGTCAACAGAACTGGGCTGAACTGCAGACAGTGCTACGCAGAGCAGATAGGACACAAGCATGAAAATGGTAGTAATACATCTGTAGTGTGCAGAGCCACCGTTTTTCTCCATAATTTCTAATATTGATATATTATTAAACTAAATGCTGACAGGTTTCCAGAAGATCCCCTCTATGTGATGTGGATACGTGAAGCTTTTGTTTGTAGCAGTGAGAACATGGCATGAAATTTTTTCTGGCAGTGTTGCGTCCCGTGTTTCTGCAGCAGAAGTCCAGCCGGGCACCGAGGCTGGCGTGGCGTTGCTGGGTTGGCAGTGGACAGCTGGGTGGAGCAGCTCCAGCAACTCCCCTATGAGAGTCAAACTGGCTGGCTGCATTTGTGGGGCTACAGCAGCCAGTTCCAGCCCTGCACTCGACCACAGACCTCTATGAGTGTGTGTGTTTGATGTGCATGGAAAAACAGTTTTAGGAATAGGTGTGTGTGTGTGTATTAGTTGCAGGCCTGGGGAGAGTTTATGACATTCAAGCCCACTTTAGGGTGAAGGGAAGCAGATTGGAGGATCATAACTGGACACTGCAAACAGATATGCAAGCGCACATAAACACACACTCGGGGCCCTCCAAAGGGTAATTACTCTTCCCTGCTTCTGTTTATTTCTTCTCCTTTTTGTGTGCGCTTGTATGCTTCTCATGCCAAGCACCCAGCCACAGTCTTTCCTCTGGTGACCAACGGCGCTTGTAAAAAAGAAAGGGAAAAAAAAAACTTGGAAAATCCCTGACATAAATTCTGGTGACTTGTTTCTCCCCGTTTGTCACTGCCCTTTCTTTTGAACAGCGGCCATCTTGGCTCTCTCTAACATGGCCCGTGTCGTCGCAGTCGCTGAGCTTGTCATCTGGATTGGCCACACTGCGGGGAAACTGTGCTAGTTAGTGTCCACCGCTAACTGCTTACCACAGGCCTTTGGCCTTGTAGTAGAAATGCTCACTGGTGTGTGTTTTCTGTTTTTTTCTGTGTATCCTAGGTTAGCTGCATGGGTTGTTAATCACAGCCAGCTCTCTAACGGACCAAGATAAGGTTTGGGGTGGGATGGAAAAAAAAAAGACCTGGTTTGTGGTTGAGACCACAAGGCAATGTGGCATCGATGAAGATGAATATCGCAATGACCTAAAAGGCTTTGGTAGAGCTGCATTCAGCTATATCTGTCTGTTTACTGGTGCGCTAGTCTAGACATTAAAGGAACACTCCACCTATTTTATATGTTACAATCATTTTACTAGTCACAGTGGCCTACTTAAATATCCCAGTGTAGTGAGTATTTTTTAACCCTTTGATGCACATATGGGTCAAAAGTGACCCATATTCAATGGATAATGGGTATCTCTTCACTCGTGTTGTGCAGCAAAGGTGAAGGCTGCCATTACTGACAGTGGTCATCATGTTTGCAACTCGATATGGGCATTTACTGTCCGAACCCTAAAACTCACTGCCATATTACTATTTATGCTGTTTACTTAGAGGTGTGGAACTTCATATTGCAGTGAGAAATTAGCCCACAGTGTAAACGAATGTGATGGGATACAACCTTAATTTTCTCTACAATGCACACTTAAAACACTGAAAACTAGGTTGCATGCACTAAATAGAAAAGCTGCATGCTGTGGGTGATGAAATAGCCCATTAAGAATATTACTTTACTCCTAAAGCTGTAGAGGAGTCTGGTAGGGTGTAGATATGTTCTCTATCTGATATTATCACAGAGTCTGCACTATGCATGTTAACTGCAGGTGGTTGTTTCGGTAGTGATGGTCATTGTGATTCTGCCTTCAAGAGACAGACTGACAGTCTGATCAATATGGAAGCAAGGTGCTCTCTGTGAAGGTGCTGAGAGCTGCTTCAGTTATAAATGTGAGTTTCAGATAACAACAAACCTCATGAAGAAGATCGATTAAATGTCAGTTTCAATCCTGGACGGTCAGGTAGTAATTTAATTATTGTAAAATTTTGCATGCTCTCTGTTAATGATGGCCCCCATATCACATATGTGTTTAACTGAAAGCCAAGTGATGATTTTTTTTCTGGATTAAAGGGCCACAGAAACCTGTCTAGTCATGCAAACATGTAAGCTTTAATCTGTACTCTCTAGTCTGGGAATTAAACTCTGGATAACAATAAGATTACCACCATTCCCCCCCCCTCTTGTTACACTGCTCACATCACACCACATTATTACAGCACTAATGCATTGTGTCCTATATATCACCCTCAGGATTATCATCTCTCACAAACCAGCAGTGACGTCTGTGCATGTTTAACTGCTACACAGAAATGTTTCTACACTGAATTACGATCACGTGTTCAAGCTGCTCTTTAAACATTTAGAGTCTTTCACTACAGTGTGCAGATATTCCAGGTATTTCATCTCATTCATCCCCTAAAGCGCTTCTCTTCCTCCAAATCACGTCGCTGCCTTTTGCCATTTTACGCTCTTTCTTTATCTGCTCTCCAGCGATGCTTCATTCAAACAGCTGCTTCTGGTTTCCTTTGCTTTGAGCCAATTACAGGTACATCACCTCTCTGTCTTTGTTTCCGCGGGTTTTCCGCCAGGCAAGGGGAAAAGCAGAGAGTTCAAAGTCACGACCCCCCCCTGCAGGAGCGAGCCAACCTCAATCTGTAATTGTGGAATAGGGGTTTACCTGGCGAATTCCTATAAACAGCACAATCAATGCCGACTGTCAGCATCGGGCGTCCTTGTTACAGAGCAGTATAGACTGCTGAGGCTATTCCCATGCGCCTGCACAGCTCGTTCTATTTGAGTCTCTGGCTTTTTGTTTTCTGTCTTGTCCTGCGGCTATTTCTCTATGCCAACACATCTGTATGTTTTTCTTAATTTTGTGTCTGTTTATCATGCAGTCTTTGGATATCTACCTTTAATTTATGTGGCTGCATCATAAACAGACTGTTAAAGGCTCGTCATTCTTCGGAAAATGGGTTTAGTCGACTGTAATAAAGTTGAAACCACAGTTTAGTGTCTGTAGTACAGTGGAGGGTTGAGGGTTAGAAATTCCTAGAAATGTTTCTGTCTATTGTGCAATCATTCAAAACAACAAAGATCTTTTTCAGTTGGTTTGAAGTAAACATAGCTTAAAGAGTAAGACATTGATAAAATGATGGGAAACTTTGAGCACCATATATTGTAGATGTCTATGGAGGATTGTTTTAGTGAACTTTTACATCTGTGTTTGCATCCCGGCCCCTTTAGAATAGAAGATGTACACATGCAACCACAACTGGGCACAAATCCAGAAGAAAATTCTGACAAATCTGCAAAATTGTGGTTCATTACTTACGTGGGAGTTTGCAATCCAAAGTGGGAACTACCTCGGTTTATTTCTTTTGCAAGGAGAAAACCACAGGAGTCATCGTTTCACTCCTGCAGGGACATAAAAACGCCTGAAGTTGTTTCCACCACAAAGCTAAAAGGCTGGAAAAGAGGGAGGAACCACTTCAGAGCTTATTAGCTTTCTGTAGTTGCAGATGATGAAGAGCAACAGGATGAGACACCTTGTCCCTTCCCTTCTGACTGGACTCATGCAGGCGCATTGTCTCTCTCAGACTTGTAGCTGAAGACGTACTTGACTTCCCTCATGGCACACATACTAGTTGGACCGTGGTTTGTTTCTTTATAAATAAGATGAGTTGTAGAACACATTAACTATATAAATCCTTAAAGCTCTTTGTTCCTCTTTTTCACATAGATCTTAACTTCATCACCCCCTGCCTTCTCACATTTCCTTCACTTTATCTGTGCACCATCACAACGGCTGATTCTGTTTATTACTGTTTGTAGGCAGTTTCCCTCTTTCAATACACTACAATACGATATGATCCAATACAGCGATACTATACGATCCTGGTAAGTGTGTGTCACTGGGAGATTCAAAATGCTGAAATTTTCAGAGTACAGTGGATTCATATTCATAAAGGGACATTTCTTTCTCTATAAAACGTATGTATGTAACATTATGATGCAAAATTTTTCATTTTGGCCTTTTGACAGTTTACATGCATCATTAATATTATTTATTTGCTGATGATATAATCTATAAGAAGTAATTTTTGTCTAACTGACAAAAGTGAAGGTCTGCATCGACTAAAATTAAGTTGCCTACTTCCTTAAGCTTTAGCACAGTTTATTAGTCATAACTTCAAGCTGTACAGTGATTTAAATGGATGACTTGTATAAAAATTCACCTCCAGTACAGGGAAAATAGCTACAGAGACCAAAACCATTTTAAGTATCTGACTATAAATATGTTTTTTCAACCTGTAAAGTTTGGCGTTTTTAACATGGGACTCTATGGGGATTGACTCACTTTGGAGCCACTCTCAAGTGGCCATTCAGGGAACTGCAGTTTTTGGTACTTCGGCGTAGCCTTAATCCTTCAGCCTCAGAGGTTGCTGCTTGGAGGAAATGAAACTCAGTGTATTTGTATCAGCAGTAGCATTAGTATCATCCAACTTGTATTTGTTAGCTAAGAGAAAATGCAGTCCATGGCCAAAAGACATTCGCGTCGGCTGCCTGAGGTCTACTCAGCTGCTCATTCTTTCCTCATTTTGCATTAGCTGGGAACTAAGACATGTCAGGCACTGCAAAGGGGACCACCACACTGAGCTTCAAAACATCTGTTCAGGAAGTCTGTGAGTGATGTCACAAAGCATTCATCCTTCTTTACATACAGTTGGTTCAGTCGATGAGTTTATAAACTTGGAATGATTTATTTGTTCTGTTTCTTTTCACACAGACGATCAGAAATGTACTAATGCAAACCATGTAAAAACATCACTCTCCTTGTTGGCCAGATGTCTGTGGGGCAGGAGAAAGAAGAAGGTCTTATCCTACAATTTGGCTTCCCGGAATGTGAAGTACTGTACACCTGGATACTGTATCTGTTTTACATCAAACCTGCGGACTACACTTGTAGGTTGGATCGGAACATGTTTGGTTTGTGTTCCAACTGCAAAATGAAGTTCTCCAGAGTTTGTTTGACACTGGATGGAGACCACCTCATAAAGATCTCAGAGTAGCTGTGTTGGTCTGCATCCAAGTGTAAGTACAGTGTTAACGTGCCTAAATGAATTACACCCAAGTCCAAATTAACAGAACTAAAAAGCACAGGTGTGAAACCACCATGAGTGAATCCAGGTGTTTTTATGAACCCGAAACAGCTCCAACATGGAACTTGCTATACAAACCCAACCCCCAGTGCTAGCTTGGACACACACAAACACGCACAACACAACAAAGAAGTCATTACAGCCAGCCAGTTCTTCTACCTTTCCGGTTACACTACGGGCTTTCTGCCTCCTTTGAGCCGGTCAGCTCCCTCACTCTCTTTCTATTTCTGTGTGTCTGTCTTTTTCCTTTCCCTCAGGCTCTATTGGACTGTGTTTGCACTGGGTAGCTGGATGGCTTTGCTCAATAAATAGCAGTTGTTAAGGGCTGCCCGGGCTATTAGAGGTGGAGGTGTGTGTGTTTTGGATGTCAGGGTGCCAACCTGCTGTGGGAGAAAGAGCTTCTTCTGAGATGGCAAAACGGGGAAGCCACGCTATAAAAACACCACATCATCCAACTAATGAGCGAAGTGGCACTGGCTGTTGATCAGCTGGCTGCCTCGGTCTGGTGAGAGCCGTGAGCAGATCAGACATTTTAGGAAACCACAGAGCAATAATGACTGAAGCAGGATTTACAGTTTATCTATTTGCTTAGGCAATAAACAGCATGTTTTTGGGCTCTCTTGAGCAGGCGAGTCAGCATGTTTATGCACTTTTTGTCAGAATGAAAGCATTAGGATGTGCTGTAGAAATACTGATCTGTTAAAAAGGAACGTTTGGTGATTTTTGTGCAGCTTCCAGATCAGAAAAGGCGATAATCAAGTGTACAATTTGCATTGTTCTGCTTCTAATGATGATTGGTTGCATATCAGTGTCGTTACACTGCAAAAACTCAAAATCTGTTTGTCGTATTTTTAGTCAAAATGTCTCATCCCATTGGATTTTGGACAAATTCACTTAACAAATGACATTTCAGCAGATGGAAGGACTTCTTTTAAGACAATGCATGTTAGATATCTTGTTAAGTCAAACAATCTTGAAATGATCTTGTTTTAACCCTCGTGTCATCCTGTGGGTCAAATTGACCCTTTTTAAGGTTTAAAATGTGAAAAAAAAAAAAATTTTAAGTGAAAACTTCCACATTTTCAACATTTTTGGGAAATCTTTGAACATTTTTTGGTGGGAAAAAAGAAACGTTGAAAATGTTTCTTTAAGAACATTCACAAAAAATATCAACCAAAATCCAGCAAATTTCACTGATTTGATTTTTATGTGAATGTTCTTAAATAAAATATTGGAAGTTTTACTGATATATATGGAATCACTTTTGATATTTTTTGGATTTTTTGGAAGATTTTTATTCATTTTCTGAAAATGTTTACAATTTTTAGATTTTTTTTTATTTTCAAATTTTTAGTTCTTACCAAATTTTGCAATTTTTTTTTAAAAAATAAAACTTTTAAGGTAAACTTTGAAGGAATTTTCTTCCTGACGATTTTGCAAATTTTTATAAATATGGGGAATTTTTTGCTGAATTTTTGGATTTTTTTCAGACAAGGGAACAATATTTTTTGGTGCCATAAATGAAGACAACAGGAGGGTTAAAACACCTAAGCTTGACAATCCTGGTAAAATATAGCTTAAAATAAGTTTTCCCAGCTAATTTTAAGCTCTCAAGATTCTAAATATCATATCTTATTTCAAGAAATCTTACCAAGCCATTTTTCGCTTGTTCTATTGGCAATTTTTTTTTCCACTTATTTCAAGGTAAATGTTCTATCAAATAAGTTTTTTTTCTTGTTTTGAGAGAGGCATTTTTTTCCAGTGTATCGGACTAAGAGAAAGGGTTATGTCCATATTTTCGTCAACATCCACCACGACACAGCTTTCATGCATTCAGATTAGACTCTGTAGATGGTATTTAGTGAACGAGCGCACTGATGGAAAGAGTAGACACAAAGAAAGTCTCTGCCGCGCCTCAAGCGATTTTGAACAAGAGCAGAATCTGTCCGGTTTGAGGAGACACTTGTTAAATGTCAAAAAAACATGAGGAAAAAACCAACATTTTAACAGACGTGAAGAGAAGTTTGATCTCCTTTCCCTCCGACTCTGGCTCCCTTTATTGTCTGTTATTTGTTGAGCCGCTGGTTGCAGTGGGGCTGGATAACTGTAGGCTCCTGGGGAAGATCAGATTTCATGTTGCGATCTCGCTCCCTCCCCTTCCCTCCATCTCTTCCCTGAATGCCCTTCGGTAACATCCCTCCTTCTGTGAAATCTCCTTTATGTCACTTAATATCCCTTTCTCTATCCCCCTGACCACTTCTCTCTCTTTCTCTTTCTCTGCCTGCCTCTCCCACTCAGCGCTGTTCAGCCTGGAGCTCACTAGACAGTATAAAGGCTGATTTTAAGCCCAATTTGGCCACGACAACTGATTTTCAAGTTTGTGGAGAGGCCGCACTTGTCTGCAGAAATACAGGATGATAGTCAGCGGACGTTATTTTAGGGATTTGAATTTTTTCCTCTCAAGCAGTCGTCATGCTACTAAATGTGTCCCTTTTGTAAACAGCTCAGTTCTGGATAAATCTGAATGTGATCCCGGGCAGGTTAACAAAAATGTGAATGGAAATCACTTATCTACAAAAATCTGTCATTAAATGTGTGATAGAGAGTCTTTTCACAGTCAGAATTTTAAAAGCCCTTTATCTGCAGCCGCATTGTCCCTATCCACTCTTTCTATTCCAGTCCTTTTGTTCGTCCGCTTTTCTTCTGACAGGCGGCAGAATCCAAGCCAGCAGCTCTCGGCCCGATTCTCCTCCTACGTGGGAGCAAAATGGAGATGAGAAATCCAACTCTCCAGCTTCTACGGCTCAACCTGTGCAACCTCTTAGCAAAGCGCTTAAGAATTTCTACATTGCAGATTCTCGTAATGGCTTAACAATCACTCTGGATAGAGCAATTTTCTGGTTCGGCCTGGTTAGTCTTGAACAGAAAGCTTGCGTAAATAACTCTGACTGCAAGATAACAAGAGCATTCTGAAGGCGTGTGATGTTTGCACTGGGCTGCTACTTTGACTAAGAGTGATAAAAGGTCAAAACGGTGAAACGAAAATGAGACCAGGATCTCCAGGAACATGCCAAGCCAAACAAGCTTAGCGTGGAGCTTCATCTGACACTGTACCGACTGTATTAACCGAACAAAACTGAGTGACGGAGCTGTCTGTTAATGTAGCAGGAAGAGAGCATGAAGTGATTCCTCATGTGCTGCTTTGTTGTGGGATCTGGCGCTTCCTTTGCGGTGTCCACATGGTACCCACATGGTCAAATCAGTCGTTTTATTCTTTTATTTATGCTTCCAGCTTCTTTTGCTCATTCTTTGTCAGCTCCAGCTTCTTTCTTTCCCTCTGCTTCCTATTTTTTTTTTTTATTTCTCCCTCTCTCTGAGTGCTCCAGTTTTACATATCATCCTGTGTCATTGTCACTGCAGCTCTCTCTCATTTGGCCCACTTTATAGACCTATAAATGGCAGAGCGCGCTCAGGGCAAAGTGGCTGTGATTGGCTTGGAGTGACAGCTCAAGAAGTATGTTCTGTGTTGCTTTTGGAAGGAGGACATACAGTAGCTCTCCTTGCAGAATTGGTGCTGTGTTTTTACGAGTGTGTGAGTGTGTCTGCTGACTGACTGTATACATTAAGCTTCAGGTTGTAGCAGTATAATGTAGACATTTCCCCACGGTGAACTTTATGCACGTCTCTGGTGTACGTCTCTTCTCCTGCTCTGCCTTCTCCGCAAGAATCCATAGAAATGCAAATACAGATATTTAGAAATGACCTTACAGTCTCATACATTTGTAGAGCTGCAGAACCGCTAATTGGCTGTTGATAAAAGGGTGTGTTCACTCGCTCCCACTCGGCCTCCCTCCCTCTTCCTTTTCTCTGTCATCCATTATTGATGCTGGAGCCCACTTGTTGCAAAACTAGAAACTGACTATCATGACACTGGGTGTCTTATTACCTATTCTCCAACCATCAGCCAGCCCAGTATCACTACAGATCCCCATTTGAACAAAGAATATGCTTAATCAGCCTCATGATCCAGTCCTACAACAGCAACACCCCTGGAGCTCCAACCAGTGATTATTTTCATTACCGATTAATCTGCTGATTATCTTATCAAGTCGTCTTTTGTGTATAAATGTTGCGAAATAGTGGCTGTGGTGATGTCTTCAGTTTGCTTTTCTTTCTGACCAACAGTTCAAAGGTTAAAGATTTTAAAGTGGTGTCATGTATGACATGAAAAAACTGCAAAAAGTCACATGTAAGAAGCTGAAACCAGAGAATATTTGTTCTTTTAGCTGAAAAATGACAGACAGTAGTGGCAGTTTTACACTCTGTAACTCATAATTTTTACACAGAATGTCATCATGTCATGGAGAAGAAATTCTTCACTGTTAGATCTGCTGACACCATTAAAGATGATGAAGTTATGATGTTAGTGTAATTTTGGAGTATTTAAATTCTATCTTTCAGCTTTTCTTAAAGCCAGAAGTTAGTTTGATGCATTTTGTTAGTGTCTTCATCTGAGTTTGGGTCAGAAACTCTATAACAAGTCAAGATTAATACACGATTAAATCCTTAAGCAAACTTTAGATAGTGAAAGTATTTTTTTCTAGTTGTTGCAGTTTACCAATGACCTGTTCATTCAATCTACATTTTCCAGCTGCTTTTCTATACAGATGTTAAAAGGGAAATGCAACACTCAATATGTTTTACAGCCTTTGAACTAAAGGAGCGCCGGAATTCAGGCAACACAAGTAAGAAAAATGTTAGGAACACTTTTAAACGTGTTACAGTCCAGTAAACCACCAGCATCCACTATGACCTTAATATATAGTTTTTAAAGCATCAACAAAAACGTAGCAGCGTATCTAGAAGCTTAGTGAAACAAGTATTTATGGCAGAGCTGTCTGTATGGAAAGTTCTTGCGTCAACAATTTGTTATGCTAACAGGTTACACAACGTCATGTTTACCCTGCAAACAGGGGATCCTGTTCTTCCAGCGGCATCTTAAGAACTCAACATTTACAAATGAAGAGCAAAATAACAGTGTAGCAGGCGAGCCATGACTCCAAACACAGCAGAGCCTTCAAAGAAAGGTCCTGCTGTGAGTCACATAATGACTAAAGGTTATTGTGCAGCTCACCACTGCGTGAATGTGCATTTTGTGTTGGAGTACTGTGTTTCTTGACCGTCATCACTGAAAATCCTACATACAGGAGGTTCGGAGTTTAGTAAAGTGTCTGGATATACTTGTAGCAGCACATGGTGGCCAAACACACACATTAGTGTAAACAACTCGACAGTATTTAGGGCTATATGCTCAGTCACATGGCTCCATCTGTCAGAAGAAATTTAGGTTAGTTAGGTATCATGTGAGGCAAATATATAGCTCACTATAAGCTAAAACAAGTCTGCTCTGTAGGTTTTGCTAAACTGGGATGAAAATCAGATCAATATAATACTCTGCTGCTTTTGTCAAGCAGATTTCTTGTCTTGAGTCTTTCAGCTTCTGTTTTGTTTTTAGATCCAGAGATAGAAAAGTTGTGGTCATAGTTTGAGAACAGTTTCTTATCAGTCATCTGCAGCCACTGAGCAGCTGCAGTGTTGTCACAAATGATTGACAAGATGTCGGTTGCCACCTCCTCTCTGCAGTGGATTGGACGGTGGCCAGAGGACAAGGTGTCTCAAGGAATCCCTGTGTCACCAGAGAAGCTCGCGCAAAGATAAACACAGCGCACCAAACCTCACACCCAGCGCTGTTTACTCTACACACACACACTCCCTCCTGCTTCGGGCCTCGTCATGGGACCTTAAATGCACGGAAGACGTTGCTCTCTAGTTGTGTGTATCCTGCAAACACACACGTAACGCTGCTAGCAACACTGCCTGATGTTCTTGGCTCTTTAAAAGCTTCTTCTCTCATGTGCATTGTCTTATTGGGCACACGGGGACGCCACTCCCTGCTGCTGATGTGTGGACGCAAATATGTTCTCGTATTTATCGTGTGTGCGCTTTTGGCAGCTCGCCTTGAGAGTGACTTTGAATTAAAAACAGAAATTGATCCATACGAGGACGCGCGGTGCCCACAGTCTGCTCTCCGGCCCAGAGGAAAGTGGAATAATTTTATTACTGTTGTACCACGCCGAGAGATATTCATAGCTCTATTGATTACTTAAGTGAATCCATGGTGAGGGCGCCCATCAGAAGACCTTTGTAAATCTTTCAGCAGAAGATAGCCAAACCTCTGTCAGAGGACAACAACCCTGCACTGGATCGGTGGCGGTTAGGTGGCCATATTGCCTGGTGGTGACTCAGGCTGTCCTTTACTCTGACAAGCTTTCACCTTGCTCAAGGCTTTACTTCCAGCTACGATATTGCATATGTTGCAAACCCAGTGAGCACTGAATGGTTTAGGACCTAAGTCTATCAGTGACCTCCTTTACCATATGAACCATCCAGATCTCTGAGGTCCTCTGGTCCAGCTCTGCTCTCTGTCCCCAGAGTCACAACCAAAAATGGAGAAGCAGCTTTTAGTTTCTGTGCTCCACATATCTGGAACAGACTTCCAGAAAACTGCAGGTCTGCTGAAACGCTCAGCTCATTTAAATCAAGGTTAAAGACCTATTTATTTACTGTCGCCTTTGATGGGCCATCTTAAGACCAGCACTGCACTGTCATGCTATATGAACACTAGATGTGTTTTCCCACTTGTAAGCGCACCATATTTGAAAATACTTGATATATTTGGTATACTTGAGGTGTTGAACTCCTGCTGACCTTCTTCTCTGATTTTTCTGGCCCTAATTGGACAAACACATCGACTTGGGAGCCGTCTGCTCCTTGATTTCAAGCCAAACCAACATGGTGGCTCGGTCGCAAACGTTCTTTTATTACAAAAACGGTTCAGCAAAAAGTATTTCTGAAAGCATTTGAGGTGAGAAATAAGCTGTGCAGTATCTGAATCTGTTCCCGTTTTAGTTCACCGACGGCTAGTTTAGACGTTTGACGAAAGTTTCGCGATACGTCAGACCTCTGCATGCCGCATCAAATTTACACAAATTGGAAGTCCAGTCTACTTTATTAAAAATGAGCTGCTGGCAGCTCCAGGGAGACGCATTGAAACCGGACCAGCATGCAACGTGCTGCATTTCACATAACCAATGAATGGGATGCAGGAAATTGCCAGATCTAGTGGAGACGTACCTTTATTCTGATACTGCACTGTAACCTTTAAAGTGATTTCATTTTATGAGTTTTAATTTCTTTGTTTATATGATCATATAATTTCATGCTGATTTTATTGCTTAAATTGTTTTATTTCTATGATTTTAATTCCTACCTCTTAAATCATCTTTGCTATTTATTTTCTTTGCCATTGTAAAGCGCTTTGAATTGCCTTGTGCATGAATTGTGCTCTATAAACAAACTTGCCTTGAGCAGAAATCTGTGGTAAAACTTACTCAGAGTGATAGTGCAGTATTTCAGAAAAAGAAGCTTCCAGCTACCTGCCATCCCTGCTCCGTTTTCTGAAGAGGGAGAACTTCCAGAAAACCGAACAGATGGCGTAACTGTGAGAAGAGACACACAGTGGAAACTTCCAGCGTTGTACACTGACACAATTAGCTGTAATGAATTGAATCAGCTTGCCAAGGTAGCCTCAGTGAAAATAGAACACAGACAGCAAGAGAGATGCACCTCTGGCGCGTTGTGGAGTCTCGCTTCAAGGCCCGTGTTGTTCCAGTGAAGGAAACAGATGTTAGTTCTGTGAAAATATGTGTGTGTGTGTGTGTGTGTGTGTGTGTGTGTGTGTGTGTGTGTAGGATTTTGGATCAGAACCTTCATGTGTGTGTGTCTGTTTGAGTGTTTCAAAGACTCTAAAAGCCGCCTGCCCTCTGTGCTGCATCTATAAATGTCTCTCCTCGTCTCATTCACTGTGAGAAAACAGGAGCCAGCTACTGATAATTGTATAATTATCACTCACAGCTCCCACTCACAGCTTCACCGTTACCTTGGTTACACACTGTAAAGTACAGAACACAAGAGTGAAGCCTGCCATCTGTAATGTCACTTATTTCTGAATGAAAAATGTGACCAAAGAGAGATTTAGATGTTGTTGGTCTCAGACAAACAAAACTCGTGAACATATGTTACAGCAGGGACCGATCAACAGCTGGAGTAAATAAGAATGTCCGTGCACATCGAGGGGGGAAAGGTTCTTGTTAGTTCTGTTTAGCAGCTTTCAGCCTCTAGTCGATACTGTTTGTCCTGCTGTCATTTGGCCTGTCAGTTAGTCTGCTAATAGGAAAGTCATAGAAAAGCAGCGGCAGTGCATTACCTGTCAGTCACGTGTGAACTGGGATTAAGAAAAACAGCAGAAGCTCGCCATGCATGTCATTCAGACGGACTAAGAAAACACGCGTGCTGGAAAGAGTTGTTCATGTAAAGAGGAAGTGCAAACCAGTCTGGCTCCGTCCAGAATAAAACTGGCGTTTCCAGAAATACTGCAGGAGAATTCCATCCCTCCTCCGTCGGCTGGAGTGTTGATCAGAGTTACTAAATCTGAGCGTGTCTGTGTGCGTTAAAGACTGCTGCATGATTTGTGGGAGAAAACTTCACAGGGCGTCTGAGAAATCCACTGAGATATGAGGAAAAAATGCCCTGAAGCAGGGAGTGTATTTTAGAGTAATTGCAGTGTAGATTATGTTTTATGTCGTGTTAATGTACTGTACTGTTTTTGGCCGGAGCACAAAGGATGATTTAAAATGCACAAGCTTGTAAGAGGCGATAATGGGTGTTTTTTTTCCTCATGTGTTCTCTGCCTCCTGCCTGGATGCTTCTCTGTGTGTGTTTCTTCATGCCGCTGTACTTTTAAAATTCACGTCTCAGTTGAGGCTCTTATGTAAGTGAATTAGCCGGCGATGTAGCGTTTCATTTTTGATGCGCTGTGTTGGTGATCCGAAACCAGCTGGCTTCTGTCAGGAGGAAGATTTTGGAAACCTTTTCTACTTTTCTGTCTTCTCTACTTCTCTCCTGTGATCTCCAACAATAGAATTTCTTATAGGAGCTCCTCAAAAGTCATGAATCTGGTGTTTACATACTTTTGGTCCTTCTAAATGATAAAAATGAACCTTTGTAATCTTTTCTTACTTGGATGAACTCGCCCTGTATTCCCTCTTTAAGCATTTCTCCAAATTCCAAGCAGTTTTTGTCAAATTTTCTGCTCCTGTCACATTTTTTTACTCACTTTGAGCTCATTTTTCAGGGCAATATAAAGTCCTGTACCTCTATGGAAACAGCACAGCCAGAAGTAGAACTAGAGGTAGAGCAAACATCTCTTCTGTGCAATAAAACAAAATTCTATTGAGTTAAATCATAAAAAGAAGGTTATTTCTGTTGTTACTTACTTTACAAAAATTGAAAAATGGAGAATGTCCATTTTCTAAGTTGCTGCAAGTGTTCAAAATACTGCAGGAGAATAATAATTCCATAAATAGATATTTTATGACTTACTTTGTTGTTGTAGTTGTTTGTAGATGTAACAGGTGTGTCAGAGAACTTATTAATTTCACCCAAAATCCTTCCTTGTTTTTGTTTATATTGTTATTTAATTTTGTTTTGTTATTTTATCATTGTTATTGCGTATTTATTTATGTATTTTCCATTGGGGAGCTTTATTTTATTTTGACACTGACTTTTATTTTGAGATTTTTACTTGACCTTTGTCCTTCGTCACGTCACTTCCTCTCTGTTCGCGCTTCTCTCCTCAGATGGTCTGAGAATCTGATGGGAACGGAGTGGTTAGCGTGTTGCCTCGTGGTTGCTGTACCGAATGTATTTTATTTTCATCAGGAGCGGGAATTGGAGAAGGAATAAAACCAGCTGGTGTGCAACGAAGTGGTCTCCTATTATCATTCTCACCACACACACACAACGCAGAGGAGAGAGGGACTGAGGGTTGGGCCAGACCGGCTACATATACACAAACTGCAGTTCAGCCCAGTACAGAAGAAAAGTCCCTCAGTTTTTGTTACATGACTGTTGGTCGCACATTAAAAAGTTCATGCTTGCACAGAGATGTGGAGATTTTTTTGTATTTTTTTTTTTACAAAATTTGATTGGAACAGTCACTACTTTTAGCTAATTTTTAAATGACAGATGAAGAATAATAAAATAGTAAAGGGATTTTGGTGAAATATTGCACTACTTCTGCCACAAATTTTTCAAGATTTCATCTGTTGGAAATGATGCAACAACTGAGCAGCCTCGCCTTAGTACTCTCTGCTTAATGTGACTTTCAAACCTGCTGGTGGGTTTTGGAGTTCAGAGGGTTAAACACTTTATAAGGTCTATACTGCACTGAGCTAAGAGTAGTCCCATCATCCCACCTTTCCCAGATCCTGTAGTTCAGTCACGTGTTTGTCGCCGTGCACTTATGCACTCAAAAGCCAAGGAAAGGCACATTAAAGGTATCGCCGGTGGTCTGAAGGACAGGACACTTAACGCTGCACTTCTCAGAATGTCACTGTTGAAAGTATCCGTCCATCAGACTCCACAGCCGGTAGATTTTAGAGCGTCAGAGGTTAAACTGTGTGTGAAAGTGGTTATATCCAGGTTTAAGGGTGTTATCCTATTCCGGTGGATATATGGATATTGACTGTCTGATGTCTTTTTTAGTCCCAAGGCCAGACCTCTTGAGGAGAAAACGCTTCCTGCCAGTAAAAAGCCATTATCTCTGTTCTCTCTGCAAAACAGAAAGGACCTTTTCACTGCTCAGACTTATTTTTAACTCATTTTAGAGTGAATGCAGGGCAACATTTGAGTGAACATAACAAGTACAGGTTGTTAAAAGCAATGTTAATTGGGCAGAGAACTAATTTTCAAGAAAATATGAGGAAATACCAACACATTCTAACTTCTGGCCACCTGACAGTCCAACATTCACTCTCTATATGGTTTTGTTGTAACGTTCTTGCAGGAAATCTTTTTAGCTGCTTAATGCTGTGTTGTTTTTACCAGCTACTGCATTTGCTGAGCAGGTAAGGTAAAGTGAGGGTTTTCAAGTTGAAAATCTTGTTACTGGGTGTGGCTGAAAACAACACAGAGAGCAGTGAGAGTGAACCAAAACCTTTAAATTACAAGCTGTCAAAGCAAAAACACTGAGCTGAAATGTGCTAAATCTCTGAGTTGAACCCACAGAGGTGCACGATAATTCACTGCCGAGCAATATCAAAGGAAAATGTTGGTTTTCTATGAAAATGTGCAAACCTCATGAGTAGATCCCTTTGACCCAACTGTTTACCAAGTCAAATCCCTTGTATGTGAAAATCTGCTTAGCACTAAAACCTTTCTGATTCCGAAAGTAAGACTCAGGTTGAGGAAAAACTGCACAGCCACTCTGCTGATTAAATTATATATTTTTTTGTTTATTTTAGCATCTTGTGGTGACTTCAGATAAAAATGATGTCTCATATCCCAAAGCCTATTAAAGTGAACAGCAATGGAACACAAAACATGTATTTTATAACATTCTGTGGATTTAAAGACTTTCATGGAGGTAATACCTCATCTGTTGTCTAAAAAGTCACATTTTTTTTATGTTCATTGTGATCATGTCTTTACAGATTTTGTAATTATTTATTATTGAAGCAATCACTTATTTGTAAAGCATGACTGGATATGTCTAAAATGTCAACTAAATAACCGTCCCAATTTAATGTAGTGTGCCATGTGGTGTTTGGTTGATTTTAGGCCTGAAAACAGCAAAAATCTCATCTATGTTACAAAAAGTCCTGCAATTATATATTGACCCATATGGCATATATATATATATATATATATATATATATATATATATATATATACTGTGTGTGTGTGTGTTCTTGTACTTGCTACAATGTGAGGGCCATTTTCTGCATTTAATTATCAAAGTGAGGACATTTTTACAAAGTGAGGACATTTTGGCCGGTCCTCACTTGGAAACAGCCATGTTTGAGGGTGAAGACTCGTTTTTAGAGAACAGGTATGAATTGAGGTTTGGTTAGGGTTAGGGTAAGGATTAAGTTTAGGCAATCAGTTGTGATAGTTAAGGTTAGGGTAAGGCTCTAGAAAATGCATTACGCTTATGGATGTCCTCACTAAGATAGAAGTACAAACGTGTGTGTGTGTGTGCATGCATTGGTGTTTGTTATCATTGTGTTTATGGTAAAGGCTGGACAGCAGCAGAGATGCTTCTATTCATGCCTTTTAGTTCGTACGTTGGCAGTGAGGCTATATTCTGACACTGATGTCAGCGTCACTCGTCTCTGTGAGGCTGATTCACGGCTCTTAAGTGGAACGTTTGACTGAAGGGACAGCAGGGGTGGGACATCTCATCTCTTGGTGTGTGTGTGGCTTCATGTTTGCTGAAATGAGAATGAAGCTATTTTCAATCTGCTCGTGTCATTTCGAGGCGGGGAGCGAGAGGAAAAAGAGGGCAAATCGGATTTTTAAATAAACTCATCGGATGAGTAATGAAGAAAAGGGCCGTAAAAGGTTTGCGACCACAAGAGTGACCGCCACGAGAACAAGTGCTGTGAAGTATTTTCAGACTGGAACAGCCCAACATAAGCACAATTAATTTTGCTCTGGAGGCAAAGCCTGTTAAAGCATATTTTAAACATGTGCCATTTGGTGAGTCAAACTAAACAAGCCTGGGCCCCATATGGCTGTTAAAGACACAATCTGGGTGATGCAGGTACTAATTTGGATCCGAGTCGCATCTGTTGAAGTGCATTGGTGGGCCTTTTCATATTCCTCCTCATGATTAAAGCGTGACTTGTCCTGTTTAAAACGCTGCTGTGTTTTCTGATAAAATGATACACGTTCAGGTTAATCAGCGCTTTTATGTTTGAATATCGACGTTTAGGTCAAGAAGAGATCATGTTAAAAATAGATCAAACAGCCGATAAAGTACCAAGAATATGTGAACATTAAATCAAGATGGATATGCGTTTAAGAAGTGTGAAGATGTAGACTTAATGTGAAAGAAACTTAAATTAGATAATTTTTTTTTTGCTTTATTTTACAGTTTTCAGATTTTTTGAAATACACAAAAATTTAATTAAAATTACAAAATATAACCTGCATTTACATGTTTAATATAAAATAATAAATAACCACAAAAATTTCTCATTTATTTTTATATGAAAAGGATTAAAAGTCAAAATTTTGCACATTTATTGTCATTTAAAAGATATTTCCTTTTTTATTTAAATGATGAAACAGTTTAATTCAAGTTTAAAACTTTAAAAACTTATTGAATTACTCAAAATCTGTGACTGTTGCATAGAGAGGTTCTGTAATTTTACATGTTTGTTAAATGTGGGATATTTAATATAATTGCAGTGGGTTTTGACAAAAACAGTTGAATTATTGTGTTATCAGTGTGTAATAAACACTAGTAATCTGTCAAAAATGCATTTTTAAAAATCATTTTATATATACCATCTATCTCATGTGACGTTTAGGTCAAAAAATGTGTTTTTTTCATTTTTAATTCTGGAAAAATAACTTCTTTTTTGGAGATTATTTCCTGTTATTTTCTGCAATTCTTTTGTTGACACAGTTGCCAGAATATTATTGGATTTTTTTTAAAGCGTTGTTCTCAAACAGTGGACAACACTGTAGACTGTAGAGCTTCAGAGAGGATGGAACTGTGTGTGTTGGTTTACTGATTGAAAAAAGAATTTGTGTACCTCAGACAGCTTGTCAGCCTCCCTGATACGGCTCAGAGACCTGTGTGCCGAGTTATTGATGGCTTCAATTAGAGATGGCGCTCTCACCTTGCCATACCTGTTTATTATTTCTCCACGCCGGCGTTTTCTCCTGGGTAGCGTGGCTCTCAGGTGGCTCTCCGGGCGTAGAGATAAACAGAAAATGTTGCTGAGGAGACAGAAAAGCGAAAAGGCTGAAGTCGGCTGAAAGGTGTGAGAAAGGTTCTGTGTTTACTCGTCCTGAGAATGATTTCTAACAAATATGGAGCCAAAATACAGACAGTACAGGAGGTCCTTGACATAAGTCAGAGTTCAGTTCTTACAGTGTGACGTAAATCGATTTTCACCTTAAGTCGAAAATGTGAACGACGATGTTAAGTGTGTCACAATATGATCAGTTCTTTGGAAAAGTCGTGAATACCAACGACTTTTATGCATGTTTGAATCATTTTACAAGAAGATAACAGAATGTTGTCACAGATTGATATTGTTGTTGATGTAGAGGGTTCAATGTTTATTGTTCAGTTCCAGATTTACCTAATGTCAGTGAACGTGCCATTTTTAGCTAGCTCATCTCTGATTGGCTGAGAGTCAGCAGTAGAGAGAACTGGGAATGGCGGCTAATTCTGGACCTAATTTATGGGGTTTTTCTAGTTATTTTGTCGTTTTCTATGGCCCACAGTAACCCCTGTAAAGGTTCAATAAACGACCAGAGAACCAGATAAAGTCTCACTCATTCATCACAGAGGATCGCTACAATATATTGACCTGTTTTTACAACTCGGTGTTTCACCCTGTTCTATTCTATCTAATTTCACTCCAAAACAGACACTGAAACTGTAAATGAAAACAGAAAAAATACCAACATTCCAAAAAGAAATTGACAGTAAATAAAAAATATTATTAAAACACAGACATGAAGGTAAAAACATGAAAATTGTCATTCACAATCACATTAAAATACAAAAAAAATCTAAATAAAATTAAATAATTCTGAATATCTATTTTTTTCCAGTGAAACTTTTTTTCAGAGTTGATTTTTCTTCAGTTCCATTAATGTTTTTTTTTAATCACAGATATTTCAGTTCCAAAGTTTTCCTTTTTAATGCCAAACTTTATTGCGAGTGACAAACTATACTGTCTCCGTTTTGATTCCTTTTGACTAAAATGCAAAACATTTCCTTGTTCCAGCTTCTCAAATATGACATTTTGAACTTCTCTGGGTTGATGTTTCATCTTATTAGTTCAAATAACCGATAGCAGGTCACCTAAAAGCAGTAAATAGTCATCAGTTGTGTCTGCAGATCGTTTGCTGCAGCGATTAGAGGGATAGACGAGGAAAAAGACAGCGCTGACGGAGACACAAAGAGGCGAAGATGAACTGAAGCACATGCTGCTTTCCCACGACCCTCCCTGTCTCTGCTCACACTTCCTCCTCACACCTACGGCCTCACACAGTTCTGGGTGACTTGCTGATCATTTCGGTGTGCACTTGGAGTATCGCTGCTCCACTAACAGTTAAAAGAAGTGGGTCACTCTGGGGTCTTGTCCTGTCTTTTGGGGAGCTATTATTCATTCTCACTCGAGTGTGGCGAGGCCCCGTCCTCCTTTGTCTCACGTCTCAATGGATAATGGTTTCCCTCTTTCTCTCTCTCCGTCCATCCGTCCGTCAACCACCGGTTGACTCAGTATTGCCTCAGGCTCATGGCCAAGGGCTCACAACTCCGTGCTAAAAGGTTACTTACTTTGGCCGCTGCTGCTGAAGAGACTGAGATCATCCGACTGTTTCACCAAACGCTCTGTCAACACAGTGTCACTTTGTGTGTCCCAGTTGGCCTACGTCTCTTTATTTTCCAGTTTTGCTGCCATTAAGTGGTTGTAAGAGCGATAATGTTTTCATAATAAGGCTCATCTGCTTTGTTTGTTCAAGAGTTGTGCTTTAATGCAGCTTTAATATCCTGTTTTGTGCCCTTTCATGCTTTTACTGCAGTGCATTCATCTGACATCTATAAATAAACAGTGATGCTACGTGTCCACTAGATGCATTTTTCCCTCCTGTAAAGGCGCCACATCTGAAAATCTCCCGCTTGGTGGGCGTGTGCTTAACGTGTTCAGCTCCTGCCGACCTTCTTTGCCAACTATCCTGCCACTGATTGGACAAGCTGTTTGCTCCTGGATATCAAGCTGGACCAACATGGCGGCTGGGTCGCAAAACTTTCTCTTTTATTACGAAAACAGTTCAGCGAATGCATTTCTGACAGCATTTGAGGCAAGAAATAACCTGTGCAGGAGCTGAATCTGTCTCGTTTTTAGTTCGCCGACGCCTAGTTTAGATGTTTGACGAACGTTTGGCGATGTGTCGGATCTCTGCATGGCACATCGACTTTTCATAAAGTAGAAGTCAAGTCTAATTTATGCAAATGAGCTCTCGGGAGACGCATGGGATCGGAGCTCAAAACGCACCGCAACCGCACCAGCATGCAACACGGCGCATTTCACAGAGACGATGAATGGCATGAGGGAAATTGCCAGATCTAGTGGACAAGTACCTTAAAGGCATTAGAGGAGATTTAATTTCCTACGACTTTGAACATAGCATGCGCACATACAACCTCTCCCTCACCCCCCTCTAACCTCCCCCCTCTTAACATTTACGAAGAAACGACCCCCTCCAGAAACTTGCGTAGGACTCGTGAAGTTGCCTACAGCCGCAGTATAATCAATAATACATTTTACCTGTCCAGAAGGAATTTAGCAACCAAGACTTCTGTCTTTAGGTCCATTTATTGCCCAAATGACTCGCCAATAATCACTTTTGTTTTTGCATTCTCGCGATCCAGTCGTCTTTTTATTTTCTCTGACCTCAAAAAATGCCTTTCTTTTACGGCTGGGTCCCCCTGGATCTTTATCTGCCATTATGTAAAAAAAGATGAGCAAAACAAGTCGCCAGCTAACTACGAAGCTATACCAAAGCAGCACATACAGAAAACACGTAAGTCCAAGGCGTACGTAATCTACGTAACTAGGCCTGAGCCGGAAGATTTTTGATTGACAGGAAAGGGAGCAAACCAAACGCCTCGGTCCGAGCGCTTTGATTGGCTGATGTTTTTCAGGTCCTGCCATGTCCACAGTTATTTTTTTTAATTTTTTATTCTTTTAGAGACCATACATACAAGTCCACTAAAGGTCAGTATATTCATTTTATGTGAATCAGACAAATTAAACAACAAAAACATCCTCCATAGTGCCTTTAACACTACATAAAGCATCTTGAGAAGCGGCTCTACGTCAGTGTGCTGCAACCTTAAAGTGCTGCTTAATGGAATAGTAATAATCATTTGGTAATATAACCGATATAGCAATGTGAAGCTTTAGAATACAGCACACTTTTTTGTCTGTTGTTTTCTGTTGTGTCATGTGACTGGTGACTTTATTTCAGTTTACATGTGAAGAAAGGTCCACCTCAAGAGGTTAAAAATGTGGTGATGACCTAAACCAAACAGGCCTGTCATGCAGGAGACTGGAGTTTTCAGTTCCATGTGGGTTTCTTCATCTAATTTTACACTTTCCGTCACTGTTTGCTTTCCATTTTCTGTTGCTTTTTCAGTTGCTTTTTGCTATTTTTACACTACAAACACTTATTTCAGTTCAGGCACCAAAACTGCTCGGTAAGGTTTAGGAAAACATCACAGTTTGGATTAAAATACACCCGTGAAAATAGGAACCACAACGCTCTGGCTGTTTTCTAGTTTGCTATGGTGACCAGTCCCACCCCACAAATAGACCGAAGGCATGTCACAATTTTACAGCCCTTTTTTTGTTGTGTGTGTTAAACAATGTGCTGCGCTGTGGACCAATATAACCGCTACACATTTCTTGGTGACACTCGACTGTGACAGAAGCCAGTTGATTTAATATTGAGTGTTTTTTCTTTTCATACATTTTTACACTTCTAAATAAAACTTCTTTGCAAAGTGTTGCATAAAGATGAGCTTTAAATGTTAAAACTTAACAAAATTACTCATCTAGGGCTGCATTTTAGTTAGAAATAGTGTGTTTAATGTGTAAAAGTGGCTTGAACTGTGTGTTTCTTTCTCTCAGTAGCAAGTGCACAGAAGTACTGTACTGTTTGTGTGTGAGAATTCACAAGGAAACAAGGGGATACTTAATCAGATTAGCAAGACTTTATCTTATCAGAGCAACTTATTACCTATTTTTTTCAGTTAATAGATCCATTTTGAAACTGTTTTCTGTCTACAAAGACCTATCCTGATGATTTTTTGTGCTTTTTTTCCTGCTGTAGTGGAAACTGTTGTGTGCACAGTTTCTCTTTGTAGCACTTTGAGACGGCAGTGTTGCTCACAAAACCCCGAGAATAAACACAGCATGTCCTTGCAGTCCTGTCACTAATTTGGGTTAATTGTTTCCATGCACACAGTTGAACTGGAGCTTCCCTTTATGGATGTTTGAAGAGCCTGTCTGACAGTTGTGATCACACACACACCCACACAAACACACACACACACACACACACACACACACACAAGTCATTGTGCTTAAAGAGGTGTCTGACCCAGATCCTGCACACACACACACACACACTGCCTGACTGGGAGGCTGCAGTGTGATTGTGTGTGAGGCTAAGGGGCGCTGGCCTTTGTATCCCACAGATATCCCAACAGTAGCCTGGTTCGGATCTGTTTCTGCTTATTGTCAGCAGGACGAGGCTCCTGTCGTGTTGTGTGAAGGTTGCATTTGTTGGCAGACAGGAGGTGGAAGGAGCACATATAGCATGCTGAGGGATCAGTCAATAAGAAGCATATGTTGTTTAGATTCACAAGTAATTTCCTTATCGCATAACTCGTTGTTTTTTGGTTTTCCCTCATGACATTTAGCAGAGATAGAGTCTGTGTTTTGTGTCCCTGCTGGCTGTTGATTCTGCCTAATTTAAAGATCAATGGAGGTCACCTCAGTCAGTTCGATTTAGTGACTTTGTGGCTCATGATAAAGGTGTCTAAAGTCAAACAATGTGCAAAACACAGATGCAATTCCACGCTTGATTGTAAAACTTTACAAAGACAGAAAGGTGTGAAGGCTTCAGGAAACGTTACAGTATTCATCCCCGTTGAAACATTTCAGCAGCCAGAGAGCAGACACAGAAATCTGTTTTTGTGGGTTGTGCTTTTTGTGTGTCTGATTGTTTGTTTGTGTGTGTGTAGGAGTAGCATTAACTCAGACACAGTACATCTTATGACTCATTGTATCTGTCTGGTGAGGGTTTATTTTACTGGCTGCTGTGGAGTTTAACCACATGGGTGTTGCTCATGAGAAAACACACAATAAACAGTGTAAACATATAGTCTGTGTGATGAATTTAGAGTATTTATTTGCAATAATCAGGAATACACAGAGGAAATTAATGTGTATATAAAGTAAAATATACTATTACATCTGCAGTGTGGGGCTGCACAGTGGATCGGTGGTTAGCACTGTCACCTCACAGCTTCAAGTTCCTGGGATCTTTCTGCATGGAGTTTGCATTTTTCTCCCTGTGCATGCGTGGGTTTTCTCTGGGTTTAATAACAGCCCCCTTCTAATTAGCTAAACAATAATAAAATGAGCTTATTCAAAAGTTGTTTTGATTGTTTTCTTTTTATTAAGTTGAGATAATCATGACAGATATTTCTTTTTTGCCAAACCTCTTAAGGAAGTGTGTTAATTCCAGATCACATGACCTGCTCCACATGATGTCATTTCCTCCTGAAGAAAAGACTGGCAAGACTCCAAGGCTTTCTGAGTTATTTCATATAAAGTAGTGTGTGAGTCAAGAGTGGATTTATGGCATGTCAACAAGTTTACTACAATATCTTTATAAATAACTTTCAATTTCACTCTGTCGTATGTATGATATTTAGAAGAATCTTTTTGTAAAAATGCCATGCGGTGTTTGGCTATAGGCGGCCATGTTGGTTTTAGGCCTGAAAACAGCAAAAATATCAGCTATGTTACAAAAAGTCTGACAATTATATATATTGACCTTTGGGATGTAGTGGCAGAAAAAGAATGAGTGACCTCTCCAGGTGATTAGCAGTCAACTTACCTGAACAACAGAGAAATATATCGTGGGATGTCAGCTTTAAATGGCTTTTCCTTTGTGATTGTTCAGTTTTTGTGTGTTTGCAGGTTCTTTGACAGACTGTGTAATGTGACAGATAGCATCCTCTGTCGTCTGGGGACACTCTGCTGCTCCGTTTACCACCCAGTGAGCCTCATCTACGAGTGCACACATGCTGCTGACGCTGTTTGCTCGAGCAGCGTGCTGATGTGAACACTCATTACAACAACAGTGCTGACTGTGGCTGAGTAATCCAGAGGACAAATTCACATAAACAAAAACATACACGGTTAATCTCAGCAAACACACACACATACAGATACAGGGCCACACATACAGCAAATGTAGAAAGTCCAAGGCGTGCATGCACCACCTTCTTCTTCCTTCTTCTCTCCATCATTCGGGCAGATTAGAGAAGCGAGCAGCGTCCACGGGGGAATAGTTGCATTTGTGGCTCTGCAGAGGAGAGCTTAGAACCGTTGGGAAACTCAAGCTTTAATTTGATTTCTGCTCTTGAGGTCACCGCTCTATTTTCAGCATATTCTTGATTCATTTTCATCGTCTGCACTGTACACTAGATGTGCTTTTTGGCTTATTTGCCCACTTGAGCAAACAATTGGGTGAACTGATGCCTGCAAGCTGCACAACAAATACACTGCAGAAACACTTGAACTATAACTGAAAAAGCAGAAACATTTGATCTGTTTTGCTGAGAAGAAGACGTTGCATGATTAAACAGGATTAAAAACGGATGCATCTGAGAGGTTTTGCCAGTTTTTTGAGTATAAAATAAGCAGTTTTGCTCAAAAATTTGCCTGTATTTGTTAAAATAAGTGCGAAATACTATTGCTTTGGCAAAGTAGCAACATTTAGGTGTCATATTAGCATTAGATTTTTAAAAAAAAGTGACTTACTGGACTGTGGGCTGAGAGTCTGGCAGTACTATAGTAGTGTTAGTACATAAAGTGTTTTCTGAGCCCTTAAAAAGTCAAATACCAAATGTGACAAACTAAATAGCTGCTAGTTTTTCGTCTGTGTTTTCATGAAGCTCTCTTCTGAGGCTCGCTGTGCTCATTCGACAGCCTCCATCCGTCTCTTACTGAGCCGTGGGAGCAGGTTTGGTCATAAAAGGCCGAATATGTTAAAGCTGACCGAAAGTGCAAACAAAGTCTGCGAGCGGAACAATAAATTTGCTCTTCCTCTGCTGCTGATATTTGGTGATCTAATTCTGCATCACACAAAACACAACCGCGACGAATCCGAGGCGAGATCTGTGTTTTACCTCCAGCCTCGTGTGGAGAAAAGAGGCTAAAAATACTCTGAAGCTGTTGTGTCCTCCTCTCTCCTCCTCCTCCTCCACTCGACTCTGCTCCCCTGTGTGTTTGTGCATCTTGTTTGTTACCTTCGTGCTTCAATGTGTGGCTGTTTTCTTGCTTCGGAGCCCTGCTGAAGTTTAAGTGCGTGTTTGTATTATTGTGACACACATAAAGCACTTTAACCGGCAGCAACTTGTAAATAAGGTGGAATTAGGTAGGTGGAAATTCAGTGAAAAGACAGCGAGCTTGAGTTACATCTTTTGAACTGTTTTAGAATGTTAAAGACGATGAGATCAGGATTCATTAGCTTCTATAGAAAATATAAAGAAGCGAGTTGCATGCACATCTACATAGAAGTATAGTTGTACTGAAAACAGATAGTTGGACAGTGTTTTGAATGAAAAATTTTGTGATATTAACATGTAATATGTGTGTCGTGCTTTTAGAAGACTGCTGCATATCAAATCGAGCTTCTCAAGCTATCGGCCAGCCATCAGTGAATGATTGAGATGTTTTGGCGTGATCTTTTGTGCTGTTGTGCAGCGATACCCTGCGCAAAAGTTTCCTGGATGTTGCAACTGCAGTCCAAAATACAAGAACGTGAAGAGTTTTTTTCTCAAAGCTGATTATCATCTGTTGTCTGGAAGTATTTTGGAAGCACTGTTCTCTAGCAGATGCCCTGTGCAGTGTGTCACCATGTTGCACAATGTGAAAGTAAAAGATGTTCTGATGATTTAATTTTAGTTATAAAGTTCTGGTTGAATATAATTTATATTTCACTTCTAAGAGATGCACTATGAATAAAACCAGCCTTAGTTTAATGCAAAAACAAAGACTTGTGCTTTCGCAGGAATGTAGCACAACATAGAATTCAAATGTACAATATAAATATGAATAATCGTGATAAACAATTCATCTCTATATTGATCAAAGTAATCATGGAGTCACTAATCATTTGCGTCCAAGTTAGTTTCTGTGTTACATCTACCTGCTAATCCAGCACTGCATACACTAACCTTCCTGTTTATGTTGAATTTCTGTCTGAATCTGGCTTTAACTTGCTGGTAAAGCTACACCGAAGGTTTTTTCAGAAATGAAGAGTTTGGATTCAAGGGCAGCAGGACATTTGGGGGTTTTGTTGAACTGTTTTCAGTTTGCTACACATCCCATATCTCACACACACACTCATGGAGTGATGAGACAGGCTTGATTCATTGTCATACACCTCAGAGGGATGATGACAAAAATGACTCCTTTGTTCCTGCACTTTAGTTCCACATGCTCTCTTTTCTCTCTCTCTTTGTGCTCCCGACTGCTGCCTGCTTCTTCTTTTTGGGACATATGGAGTTTAATGTTTGTGTATGTGAGGATGAAATTGGTAGAAAAACATGCACTGCTAGCTAAATGTGTGCTGGAGGTGAATACAGTGTTGGTGGATGCCATTCCTGCGTCCTTGTGCTGCATTCTGCTCTGTATGAGGTCATGTTAGCGCAGGCTCCTCTCCTGCTCTGCCCTTGGTATGTAATAAGCATGTGGGACTGCGGCTGCTCGCTGCACATCTGTCTGGTGTTGGAGAAGCCGTGCAGTGCTGCTGTGCACCATTTCCACCCACAGCTGCCCCGCCCCCCACCTGCTCTGCCCTCCCAGTCACTTTGTACACCAAAGGAGGTCCTTTCCGTGGAGCTGGAGGACGCCCACGCTCCACGGGGAAATCTGCCTTTGTCTGAATGAGTACAAGAACCTGCTGTGCCTTCACCGTGTTTCCCCTTCGCTCACATTCATCTCCCGATGTACGGGGCTCATGGAAATGCTTCGGGCGCTAAAAGTAAAGCAAGAATGCTTCCAAATGAAATCCAGTGAATGGCTTTTATTTATCAGGTAGCTTCATACAAATCCCTGCCAATTCTGCATTTGGCTGTGCACAGATTTTACTGAACATCTAGTTTGTTGTGAGCATCTTGGAGAATTTGCTGCAGTTGGATTTAGGCTGCTTCAGTGTTTTCTGCCTCATTGTGTCATTCTAGACTGACTAGATTATGCTGAGATTAGAATAGTCCCAAAGTCTTCAGTGAGCCTTAAAAAGAACAAGAAAGGAAAGTGGGGTTGCAGCGATTAGTTGGCATAATTGAAGATGCGAAGAAAATGAAAATGCTTCTAAAATGATTCTATTCACAAACGATCTAATTGCTGTAAATGCTGGTTGCAGCAGAGTCCCATTTTGTTGTCTGTTAATGTTTCCAAAGGCTTCTAAAGTATAAAAATATTTCAAATTATCATAAAACTAAAAGGTGGTTTGTTCATTTCAAAGTTTTAATAGAAGCAGCAGTGACAAATTGCACGAGAACCTGAAGAGAAAACTATACCAGAAACAGCAGCATCACCGTATATGTGTTATCTCTTCAGCAAAAAGAGGAGCTTTTCAATATTTTTTCCCCTTGGGCTGCTAAATACACTCATAAAGCTCAAAATTTAAAAATAAAATGAACCGAAATTTATTCATTGATTATTTTTGGGGAAAATGAACAAAAATCGTTTAGATGAATTTACTCATTTGTATTTATTTCCCACTTGTTTGTATTTTTACTGACAACCCTCAAAGAAAGGTAACCTTTATGTTTCTCAGGCAGCCATAGTGATGTTTCCCTTCACTTGTTCAGCGGCAGATTTTCATTCAGGGTCTTGGTTCGTAAGTACAGGCTTGACAAGTCACGATTTGTAGCAAGTCAAAGTTCTGATGCTACTTCTGCGCTCGTGACTCTTCCAATAGCTTCTTTATGTCATTGTGAATTTCTTTCATCAGTCTTTCTTCAAAAGAGGAAATGCCCTTCCAGTTTACAGTCCTCATTGTTAGAGATTTAGGAGGTTTAAAGCCTCTACTGCATCACTTTAGTGCATTAGAAATTGAATTTCAATATAGCAAGTCAGTTGTACGCAGTGAAATGTATCAACTGCTGCATCATCAGAAATGCTTCTCTGTTATCCATTATATCCAGCTGAAGGATCTTTTATTGTCATATTTCCTGCTTTTTAGCTGTCATACTATATAAAACTTGCCTTTCTACCCCCCACACTTGCGTAGATTTGTAATATTTAGACTTTAACAAATCTTTCTTGCTTTGGTTTCACTTGCCGTCTCTCATTAGTGCTTGTTTTGAATTATTTAAGGGAAATTATTTGATAAGTCAAGCAAAAGCAACATTAGCTTTCTGATTTGCCTGCAGGAATGGAAGCTTTAAATGTGCTTATATGCTCCTCTAGTCTCTGCTAATGCACCGAAGTGAAATGACACCCGTGGGCGTACACCCATGCATACATATGAGGCTCTACAACCTGCGGTGCCTCGCTCTCCTCTGCTTGTAGTGTCCTGTTACATAAGCAGGCTAATGTTACCCTCGCTGGCCATGTAACTGGCACCTCAATATCAGTCATCACCCCAGAGAGAGAGAGAGATGAAAGGGGAGGAGAGCAGCGAAATGATTAGTAGAAAGTTTGAGAGGAAGAGCTCCGAGAGGCAGAAAGGTGTGACTGAAAGGGTAAGAAGAGAGCGGTTGTTTCAGTAGTAGCCTTACTGAATGACAGTCAGCTGCCCTCGTGGCCATGTTTGTAGTTTTCAGTGACAGCTTGTCGCCTTGATCTGCCTCAGTAAAAGCTCCACTTCTCCAATCTCTCAATTGCCATCCAGCAGAGAAACACAGAAAAGGCCTTAATCCTCCAATCCGTGTCTCGCATGCACTCCGGGCCTATCGGAGTGTTTTCTTTCTAAACGCATTCTTTTAACCCAAATTGAATATATCATTCCTCCCTCGAGGCGCCACAGAAGAAAGACTCTAATTCGTACAGCCTCCCTCACCGTCTCCCTCTAAGTCGCTAATGCTTCTGAGAGGCTCCTAGCTCCTCTCATCTCTCTCCTCGCTGGTTTTTTTTCTCACTAACTTTGTGTCAACCTCCTGTTTCTTTCTCCGTCTCCGGGTGTTCATGTTTTAGCACAAGAGCTCCTGATAATTTCTGTCGAGACGGTTTGTTTTATACTCCAAACTTGGTACCGTCATATGATTAGTATCACACAACGCATTAAACGAACTCATCTTTGAACCAGTTTTCTATTTCTTAACTTTAAATACCAATAGGCAAAGCAGTTGTGTCTTCCCAAATACAAATTACACCTGTGTATTTCACACTAGGGGTTGACCAATATGTTTGTCTTCCCTGTTCTGTTTTTGTTTTTTTCTCAGGCACAACATTGACACTAATCATTAGTAATCAAGGAAACTGATAACCGATGTTTGTATTGATATTAATGTACACTAAAAATGCAAATCCTGGTGTCAAAATGTAAAATAACACAAACTTTAACACAAACCTGTGCTACAATGCCTTTTATTAATTCTTTAGCCATGTTTAATTAATACATCCAATTTTAATCTTTGAATTCATAAATATTTATTGATCAGCTGCTACTGATTAGATAGAACTGAATGTGGGACGCTGCTTGAGATCATAATCTGACTACAGATAGAGAGAAGTGGTTTCAGCAGAGCCAAATGAGCACAAATATATAAATCCATTTATTTTATTTGGATTTAGATGATCAAAAAATGTGTAAATGTTTGATCCGATCATTGGTTGACCTCATGTTTCTTTGTGTCTTTGTTTCAAACGTTCTCTGGAGCATTTGGTGGAAAACGGTGATATTGTACTTTATGGTGTCGTAGTTCTTCACCCGAGTCATCTTTTTCATCTTGATCTGCAACTGTGGTTAAAAAAATAAATACCAATAGATCATTTTTTATCTAATATTTAAAAAACGGACTCATTTGTGTTTTATGAGATGGATGGACTGATTGAAAGTCATTTTCTTCTCTTTGTGGAGTCTGTAACGTTGACCAAACGTTTCTCAAGGCCTTTTCCTCTGGAGTGTTGTGCCGCTGCACTTATTACATAACCTTCTGTACTATTCCAGCAGAGTGGTAGAGAGGGATTTATTTAAAAAGACTGTCATTATATATGTATGTGTGCCAGTTTGTGTCTGCGCTGGCTATGCTGTGCTTTGCTTCTGTTTAGAGATTGAGTAGTTAATTAATACAAAAGAGTCCGCAGCAATTTTGATCACTGAATAGTCATTAAAGTACTTTTTATACAAAAAAAATAAAACTGTTTTCAAACTCTGCAATATGAAGATTTGTCACTTTTCTCGTTTTTTTTTTTTTTTTTCATACTAACCCCCTGAATCGGGGTGTTGGTTACACTACTGTTCAAAAGTTTGGGCTCACTTAGAAATGTCCTTTTTTTGGAAATTAAAAACAAAAAACAAATGTATTATTCAATTAAGATAGCACTAAATGATTCATAAATACAGTCTAGACGTTGTTAATGTGGTAAATGACCATTCTAGCTGTAAACGGCTGATTTTTAATGGAATATCTCCATAGGGGTACAGAGGAGCATTTCCAGCAACCATCACTCATGAAAATGCCTTTTGTCAACATGCAAAACATTTCCAAGTGTCTATATGTGTTACCAACACTGGAAAAACATGTGACTCCACATCCTTTACTGCTAATTTACTGCTTACATTTTTAATTTGTTTCCATTCTTGTGCTCTGTGTGCTCTATGTAAACACAGCCTGCAGTTCAACCCCAGTGAAGCTAAAAAGTCCCTGGATTTTTGTCATATAACTGTTGAGCCACTCATAACTTTTTATTTTCAGTGAGGAATGCATTGTTTTGTTGTTTTTTTGTTGTTTCCGGTTGGGCATAGGTTTGGTTTAGTTTTACGACTCCACATCACTTCCCAGGCGTGTAGTTCAAGGACCATTAGAAAGTTGAAAATCTGACATTTCTTTCTGTTTTCAGGTTCTCTCTTTGAAAAATTGTCACTTCAAAGCATGGTTTTGGTGTTCAGAGGGTTAAACTGAATATTCTTGTGGTTTGGACGAACAGAACAAGACATTTGAAGAAGCTACCTTGCACTTGTGACTGTGAACCTTTTCTCCTTTATTCTAGACTTTCAATTGATTTCTGAAAAAAATTATTTGCAATCACGAGTCGAAGTAGTTGCATCCCTGCTTCTGTTCATGCTGGCAGGCAGCTATTGGCATGCATTGTATAGTGTGCTAAACAAGTATGAGTCATATACGTGCACTTCTTTTGTTCCTCTACGTTTAACATATTTCGTTCACTTGCGTTTATGTGTAGGCGTTGACTGTATATTGGGTTATTGTGAGTCATGTCCTTTCAGGGAAGCTATAGAAGGACAGTGTGCCTGCATTTGTTTCCAGAGGGAAGCAGAAAACCAGCACACACACCCAGAGTTTCAAGTGTCTAAATGCTTGGTCCTGTTGCCACGGAGACTGGACCCGGGTAAATACCTGGGAGGATTGGGGGAGTGAGGAGGTGAGGGAGGGGGCTTGCTTCAGTCGAACATGCCTGTTCATCGTATCACAATGCAGCTGTAAAGAGACTGTAAAATAGCATGGAGTTGGCTTGGACGCTTGCCATTGTTGATTTTAACATCCCAACTGTAGCTGGAATGTGGAAATCCATCATTCTTAAGACCCGAGGAAACATCAGTTGAGTGTTTTTAGGCTTTACAAAACAGTATTTGCCTGATTGACATAATATGTGATGTATGGCGTCAAACAGCAAACTGGGTCCGAATGACTGAGTCCCTCAGCACACTGTGGTGGAGCTGAGCCTTTAACCTTCAAGAGGCAGCAGCATCCAGACAGCCAGAGAAATGGAGATAATTGAAATGACTGCCTGTGTAGACTTTCTCATCCCGTCTAATTATTCACTGTCCTCATTTTGTGAGAACATGCACACGTGTTCGCATGAAAAGAGAAAGCCTGCTGCAGGTTTTTGTGTCCGCTCTAATATCCTGAGAGTGTGTGTTTGATAGGGTTTTGTGCGTGTGGAAATACGAGTGAGGCTCGTATGTTGTAAGCATGTGTGGAGGTTTTAGAGCCGTCATGGGAATGTGTGAGTGCCGGATTCAGGTAATTGATGCTGGGACGCCTGAAACTGCCAGACAGTCAGACTGGCCCGATGCCAGTGTGAAGAGGGGGAAGGAGAGGAAGGCGGGAGGAGGAGGAGATTAGAGCAGAACTGATACACGCCACAGAAATTCCATGGCAACCGGATTGGGTGGGAAATGCTTTGAACGGATGTAAAAATGACAGCTAACCTCATGCATTGCACAATTTCTGTTCCCTTCCTTCCTGAGCAGATTCAATAATACTCCAGTAAGCATGATATCTTCATAAGCACGGTGCTATTTTTTTGAGTCTATTTCTTCTTCAAATGTCAAGAAGCAAATGATAAGACAGGTTGATGCCAGTTAGATCCATGTGTGCATGAGAAAGCAGCATCAATGAGCCACTGTTTGCTAATCTGAACACAAGAAAACTAACCCTTCATTAGGTATTCACCTGGGATGCTTCTGGTTATACTTCCTAAGTAGCGTGAATAAAAGCCTCTTCTGTATCCTGACAGGTTACCTAATCAGAAATGAAATTCTCTTCCTGTTGGCTGTGGTAACCCAGGCAACGGTTCCCCTGGAGACAGGCTTTGGCAAATCTCTATGGTCCGTTTAGCAAAGTCCTAACGCGTGTCCCCCTGAACAGCTCTGGCATAAAGCAGCAGTTTATTGCCCTGAGCAGCGATGATGCTGCGGCTTGTGTTTGACCAGAGATTAGGCAGACTGGAGCCTTTTGTGCTCGTTCTGCTGTTTGCGGATGATAAGCGCCGCTGCAGGCCGTAATTTCTGAGCCGGACTGCCGAGGGACAGAGGACAGGGTGAAGGTAAACTTGGGTGGCTTTTTTGGTTTGTTTTCTGGTTAGATTTATGAAACATACCATACGTCATTAATGCCACGAAGTGATGCAGCGGTGCTTTTCAAAACGAGGAGTAGGGAATTTAGATGTACATTTTTTTAGTTTGTAAACTGATTTTTGCAGTACACACAGTTCCACTTTTCTATCAAAGTTCTCAACTTTTTTCCCCTTGGCTCCAGTTTTGAATGACCCCACCTCAAAAAAATCATGATCTGGCAGTAAATGTGTCACCTTTAAGTTTATTTTTGTTTAAAATGCAAAAGATAACTGCTTGCATTAGCCGTATGAAGCTAACTGCAGTATTTAATAGTGTCGGAGGTGCAGTTGTTTGGCACACAGCAGGTTGTGAATGTTTGATTTGGTTTCTTGGAGACGCTCTCAGCAGCAACAGGGGGGTAATATTACCAGCGTTACGGGACTCTGGGGATTTTAATGAAGATGATGTGCTAAAAGGTGAAAAGGAGCCAAGAACACACGCTCACTGACTGCTGACCTGCTCTACGAAATGTATAAAATCACTGCATGTAATTCCAAGCAAGGATGGAAGAACATTTGAACCGCATCCTTACTTTGCTAAGTATTTTATAGCATGGGACTCAGGGTGGCACATTGTGGGTTATTTACAGTAAACTGATGGAGCTCCCTCCTCAGAATTTAACCAATACTGATTTATGTGTTTATAAATGACTTGCTGTTTGTAAAGTCAACCAGTTTCTTTTATGAATGTGAATGCAGATTGCAGCTGCATGTTACTTCTTTGGTTTCTGTCGTGGTTCCAGACATGATAGCGCCTGATCAGCGCGTGCAGGACATGATGCAAGAAAGTACTTCCTAAAATTGTGGTCACCTACCTGATTTGTAATTTGGTCTCTCTTGTCATTCCTTGAATTTTTCCGATGACTTTGGCCTCAGCCCTTATCAGGAGAAGTTCCCAAATCCCATCGCCTCTCCAATTAGGAGCTATTTCCGTTGGTGTCCTCGAGTAAATGACCGTCTTCACCATCTGATGTTTGTTTTCTCGCAGTTTCATGCCAGTTGCATGATAGAAATGTCATCAACCTGCCCACTCGTTTTTCTCTGAATTCTCTGGACAATGATCTATTCACCCATGCATCCCTTCAGACATGTTTGGACATACACGTTTCTCTATCCAGCCCCTCCAGGAATTGTCTAGAAAACTTTAGGGCTGCAGTGCATGTAGAATACAGCTTGAATTTTTGCGCAGCTCCATGCCGCAGAAACATTCTATACTATAATCTAAAAAAAAAAAGTCACAACCACAGCACGTCATGAAGAAGGACTTCCCCTGGGAAACTATCAAAACACTTTAAACCTTGGTCTGTTGTTTGACAGTGAAAAAATCCAAATCTTTGCTCGAAAGCCGTGGTTGCATCAGGAAATTATTACAATGAAATGCAATTAGACCTCTGCAGAACATCTGCCGGTCAGACACATAATCTATCTTTATTTGCGGCCTGTCATAGATTATTGCTCATTTGTTTTTGCTAACTGTCAACGTGGCGTCTCAAATCAAATCCAAACGGCGAGTTGGATCAGTGCGCTTGTCACTGATAACTTAAAAGTGTCATCATACATCAGATGTGGGAACAGCACGCAGGAATCACTCATTATGTTTTACTCCTGTTTTGACATGATGAGCTTCTTTAGCAGTGAATGAAATGAAACATGGGAAGAAAGCAAATTTTTTTCTGTGCTTTATGTCAGTATGGGCTCAAACAAAGCAAATCAGCTGTGGAGATTAGTTATGCTGATGTACGGCTTAAAAATAGAGACTGCTGCTTAAAAAATGGTCAAACAAAGGAGTAACTGACTCTCAGCTTGTCTGTTGTGTATCATACCACCTGATTTACTCCACAGCAGCATGATACTCACATTTGATTCCTCTATCAAGATTGCAGAAGTGATAGTGAGCCTATACATGTCTTTGATGCTTTCATTATTTCATGAAGTGAGCGTATTTTTAGGGGGAGATTGGAAGCGTTGCCTATAGCTGATAAGGTCCACTGTGCATTTTCTAGCCGGTGGTTTTATTGATTGGAGCAGTAATATTGTTTGGTAATTGGATTTCAGCTCTTCTGCTCCAGGCCTGCACACATGAAGACACAGTAACACAAAAGCCAGGTGACCTTTGTGACCGCTCCTCCAATGCGTTAACCTTTAACCTCCAGCCTTTGCTCTGCTCCCAGCTTTGAATGCCAGCAGCTTCCAGCAACAGACACAAGGAGACAGACACCTGTGATTGAACAATTGTATTTTGTAATACTCAGATGTCACTTATTAGTCTGTGAACTACCATTTTCAAGCCTTGAGTTTGGAATTGGACCATGAGCCGATGATGGATTTGACATATGATAGTGGCCTGTCAATCACCAAGTAGCCCCACCCTAAAAGATGTCCCGCTTTATCATTTCTTTTGCTCACAAGGGACCATAAATTGACAAAAATTAACTTTGTACTCTATTGAATAAAACTTTAAACCAAAAACTGAGACCAGAAACTCTGCTAGAAAAAGCTTACAGAGGTAACAGTGAGGAGTAGGATCATTTTCTTATACACATTTTTACAACCAGACTTACTTCCCCCTGCTGGCCATTACAAACAATGCAGATTTATTGCGCCACTTTTAAGGCCCAGCGACTACATAATTTTCTATATTTCCACTTGTATATTCATATGTTGTCTTATTTTGAACGACAATGACAGCATGACAGCGTTAGTCAACAAAATGATTAACATTCCGATCTGCCTTAGCTGTACTCTATTTAATCCTAATCATCAAATGTCCGTATTCTGCCACACAGAAGTAAGGTAAATGGCCTACCTGCCAAATAGCATCACGTTAACAGCTAGCTACCACTATATGGCAATAATTATAGAAAATGTTTGCTGCCATTTAAAAGCAAAGCGCTCATGAAGGATTTGTGACAAACCTATGATTGATTTGCGGCAAAGACATTTATAAAAAAATGTTCTGGCAGGTTCGCGAATGTTGACGACTCATGGCAAACTCCCAGAAACAGGCAGTAACGTAATAAACCAATAGTACTAACTACTGGCTGCTAGTTCAAAAACATTCTTGCCAACCTAAAACAAAAGTTAGAATTAGCCCTTCATCAGGGAAGTGATCATATTTGGTAACTTAAAGCAGCAACGAAAACAGAAGATTAGCCAGAGGTACTTCAAGTTTGCCATGAATATGACCTTGCAGCAAATTTGTATTATTAAAGGTTAACTACAAGTGCCAGAAACCTAATATTCCTGGAAAAGTAGACACAGTCTGTAACCGGATATATGCACCTTACTCACCCAACCTGGCACCGTCTGACTTCTGTCTACTAAACTGAAATCCTGCTTGTTTCTCGGCATTTTCCAAGTAATCATGACGTCATTTGTACTGTTAAGGAGTATCTGAAGTCTTAAGATGTGACCTTTCATTAAGGGATAGTGAACTTTCAACATTGAAGTTTAAGGAAGAATATATTGAACAATAACGCAAGAACAATCTTTCTCTTGTGACATTTTCTAGCGAGGCCGAGAACTTTTCCAAGTATCCTCATAGTGATGAGACATAACTGTTTCTGGCTCCATATTTTTTAGCGTTTCTGGTCTTCAAAGCTCATTAAGACTTCATCGTGTTGTCTATGAGAGGAGCTGTTTTTATCTTCTATTGTGGCTACACAAGAGGATTTTCATTAGCTAAATTATCACTCAATGAAGTCAGCCAGGTTAAACAGTTTAAATCAAACTTGGTCTTGTTAGATGCCAACAGGGACCCCAAGTTTAACGGTCATTCAAACACAAATAAAACACATTTTTGTCACGTAGACACATTAGAGCGTTTAAAACCCACACACTGCTTCTGATGAGCCGCAGATAGCCGTGGAGATTTAAGTGCCAGCTTCAGTGTGGATAAATTAATGAGGCTACTCTCTGCCCACACAGAAACACACGCAATCGCCGCAGCGCTCATGATGCATTAGAGAGCGTGTCAGAGGGCTGGAGATTTACCGCCACGGCGAGATCGCAGACTGGCTCCAGCAAAGAGCAACTCAGAAAAGGAAATGAGAGTAGAGCAGACGGACGCAACAAAGAGCAAGAGATGCTGAGGAAAGATTACTGGATGGAAATGTCGAAGAAGGAGCTCTTCTTTTGTGTAATGAAGAAAAGCGCAAAGTGGAGCGGAGATGAAGTGCTATTATTGTGATTCCTTTCATCAGATGCAGAGAAACAGACAATGCACTTTAATAAATCTGCTAGAAATCCCCCCTTTGCACCTTTTGGCTGAGTTACCAACCTAAGGGCTCACATTTCCTAGTTTTCATCAACCATCTTTGACAGAAGAAACTGCTTTCTAATGAGCATATACCAGAGTAGAGCTGGTGATTTAGCATGCTGTATTATTAATCAGAGTCTCTGTGTGATTTTTACAGCAATTTGAACACTTATTTCCCAGATTAGACTTAGGGGGTCAAAGTAATAAGTCTCTTTCCTCGTGACTTGTAGCAGCTGACGGAGTGAGACACGACAGGCGCTCATGGAATCAAAGGTTTGTCTGGCAGGAGTTTGAGTTTGTCGAGCATCGCGTCCACAGAGAGAGGAGAGCGCTCGACTCGAAACTCTGGTGCGATGAAAGGAAACGGTGGCAAGAAGAAGAAGGAGGAGAGAGAGAGAGGAATAAGAATACTGTAGATTTTTAGCGGCTTGTACAGAGGAGGATGTAAAACGCACAGCGCCGAGGGAGGCTGACAAAGCACACAAGATAAGCTACGACAGACTTTGTGACTGGCTTTGTGATTGGTTGTGTAATTATCTTTGTGTCCATGTCTTTGTCTCCACTGTAATTATGTTTATTTCTGTGTTGGGGTCATTTCATGCAACCCGACTGCCTTTCAACTTGTCTCCACGTCTGTTTTCATCCGTCGTTCTTTTCATCAGAACATCTTCTGTCGTGTTGCTGATGTCTTTTTTCAAATATTGTACACCCGACTTATGATAGTGATGCAGCAACTCCTGGCAACAAATGCTTCTACACTGCATAAGGACGAGCCTTGAATTCAAATATGTAAAGCAGGGAAATTGGTTAATACAAGGATTGCTCACTAATTCAAATGTTAATTTTCAACATTTCTGCTTGATTAATTCTTTAAAAAGAAGAAAAATTCCAAACATTTGTCAGTTCCAGCTTATGTTGTTTGGGTTGGTTGCTTTTCTCCGCTTTTGGTTTGCTTTGTCTTTGAACTTTTGGAATGACATAACATTTTTATAATGACTTGTCACTATTTTCTGGAATTTTAATACACTAAACGTCTTTTTTGTCTGTTGTCATCGACTCCAAACCCAGTTTTAGTTGATTAAGACACACACTGGCACCAGACATCCTTTCATTAAAGTTAAGGGAAGTTTGATCATAATTTGCTGCAATAAGACTCAGAATAATGAGCTGTACCTGTAATAGTGAAGTGTAGGTATTTTTGACACATTCAGCGTAGTATTTCTTTTAACTTACAAGAGCCCCTTTGAACATAATTTAAAAGATGATATAACAAGAGTAAGTTGTATTTGATTTCGAAAAGTTAAGTGCTACACACAAGACTTCCCCTTCCTCTTGGATTACTAAACTTTTCTGCTCCTGACACTCAAAATAAAACAGCAACAGAAGTGGTGGAAGCATGCAAATGTTGAGCAGTTTTGCAGTCGTATTGTCCTGCTCGGAGAGGATGCTTGTCAAAGCCGCATCACGTGAATGCCAGAACTCAACATTTTCCAGCTGAACATTGGACTGAAGCAAGCTGATCAATGTTATTCACTTCACTTGTCTTAGGTTTGACTCCTGTGATAGCAGTGTACAGTATGTATGATCAGCAGATTCACCACTTATTTTATCTTTTGGAGACATAATGACTGAAATAATATCTATAAATGTTTCAAATTTTTAGTCTGATTTCTGGAAATCGTCTTCTCAGTGTCTTGCAGCCGCCTTGGTGGATTCCAACACCCGCTTTGGGATTCGCTGCCCTACTTCACTGTAAGGTTCATTTTCAGTGTGCGTACACTGGAGGCTTACGGTTTCTACATCACACTTGTGCAAGTTCATGCTGGAAAACAATCGGCTACCAAATAAGTTGTGATTGTCAGGAAATCAAGATGTCTTTTGTCAAAGCTGCACATACACCAAAGTCAACTAAGTATCAGCTGTCAGTATATAATTTAAGGACTTTTGAAGTCCATGGGATATACCTTGTACACACTTATATTTAAAGTATTGTTTTATATGTTCATTATGATCATGTCTTTACAAATACCTTAATTATTTATTATGGAAACAATCACTTATTACTACAAAAATGACTGGATATCGTTAAAATGTCAACTAAATAACCGTCCCAGTTTAATAACAGCCAAGTTGAGGTAATCATGACAGATATTTCTTTATTGGCAACATATCAAATTTTATACAGAAATAACTTTCAATTTCAGTTTCTCAATTGTATATATAATATTTAGAATAATGTTTCTGTAAAAATGCCATGTGGTGTTTGGTTATACGTGGCCATATTGATTTTCGCCTTGAAAACAGCAAAAATGTCATTTATGATACCTATCAACGATGTTACAAAAAGTCCTGCAATTATATATTGACCCATAGTCAAACCGCAGGAAGGAAGTCTTTCAATTGCCCATAGCTGTGAAACAAAACACTTTGAATGATGTAATTGATGTCAGCATTCCCTCAATATTCAAGGAAAATCCACTTACTGTCCGTTTTTGTACATAAGTTGTTATTTTGGCTCAGAAATGTATGATACAACCACAGGCGGTGCTGCAGGTGAAATGAGTGATGTGGCTCTCATATCCGACAGTTTTTTTTCCATGGAAACATACAGACGTTTCAAAATGAGAAATAAAAAGCCTATAGCACCACTGCATGCAAACATAAACACAAATATCCTCGTTCCTCTGCTCATCCCTTCATCCAGTGGTGTTGTTTCAGGCTATTTCCTCTGTGGAATTTGTCTTTCATTCCTCCATACGGAGACAAAGGGATGATTATGTCACTGCAGGGGGCGCTGTTAGTTTTTAAAGGAACAGCGTTTCCAATTTGGCATTTGCCTCGGCTTTTTAACTGACACCGGCTGCTGTTTCTGCCGCCGCTGCTGCTGCTGCTGCTGTTTGGTCGTTTCCACAGAGATTATCGATGCCGTGGCGAAGAGATTACCTCCAGCAAACAAATTGGTTTATTGTGATTTCTCAACTGGAGTATGTTAATGAGTGGGGAAACAAGGAAATCACCAGAAGATAGACGTCAGGTGGCTGTGATTGCTGGTTCAGTTGGTGAAATGGTATTCATAAGAAATTGACTGAAAAAAGATGAGGAAAGTCATAGAATGAGCATGAGTGGTCCCTGTGGTTCTCTCAAAGGAGCCGCTGATGTACAAAAATAAATACATAAAATAAAAACAAGCTTCCAGGGACACATTGGCTCTGCGGAGATGGATTTGTGTAGCCAAATACACGCTGTGGTTCTTACGTGGAAATCAAGGCGGTCGTGTCTTTTACAACAATTCTGTGAAGAATACCTCAAGGATTCATCTCTTTCTTCTGAGAGTCTTTTTTGCTTCTCCAGTCACATTGAATGCTTTCCACGAGGAATGCAGTGCCCACTCTCCAACGTCTCCCAAGTCACTGAAAGAAGCCACGCGTCCACATTTCTGTGTCAAAATTGCAGATATTCAGGAGTTTAAGAATAGAGCCATGTGCAATTTATGACACTACTTCTGCCCTCTAATGACAAGATACCGACATTTATCAAATTAACTGCTGTCAAGTGGCTGCACAAGTCGCGGGAGGATTACGGAAGGAAACGCTATGCTCAAGTTCATTTGACGGCATGTCTGTCCCCTCCGGCGGTGCTGTAGCCGAGGCTTCACTTTAATTTCCACAGCTTTTCACTTTCACTCGTCTACCAGCCCCCTCTCTTCTGTGCTAAATTGTCTCTAAATTGGATATTTAGGGGATGGAGGAGCTCAGGGGAAGGGGTGCCCTCTCGGTTTCCTCTTCCTCACCACTGTACTCCATTCTACTCGACTGCATTTATATATATTTAGCAGAAATGAGAATTGCAGCATTATTCAGCAGACTGGGATGCACTTTATTTATCTCCAGCATCCAGACTTGGGCTCTTCAATAAGCTTAGCACCTCCCAAATCCACTGTGGCCTGCTAGTGCACTGTGTATGAATCAGATTTGGTGTGGGGTATTAAAACATGTATTGTGGCCTAACATTAGCATCCTATGGGGCTGGGTGGGGCTTTAGGGTAGGTGTGTGAGTGTGTTTGAGCTAGAGGTGGAGTTATATTGGCAGTGTTAGGATGACAGGCCTCTTCCCTAGGTCCAATAAAGGCGTCAGGAAGCCGGGGCAGATTTATGACTGCCATGCTGAGTGGAGCGCCTGATGGGGGATGGAAGGGCGGCTCACTATCGAGGATATCTTATGCCTCCTTTGAGAGTCACTCCCCTTCTCTCTTTAATTTCATGCCTCTCAGTCTGTTGCATTGATCTGTCCTCTCTCTTGATTGTTGTTTATTATATTTCTTTCATTTTGTACTCATTTTGAAAATTATTTCCATCTTAAGGGTCTTTTTTTCCCCTTGCTTCCACCCCTCCTCTTACTCCTACACCGCACAGCAGTGCAGGGCTTTAGGCAACAATTGCTTCCTTTGTCTGACGGCCACAGCTCTCTTTATCTGACTTAAACTCAGACGAGCCTTTTAATTCCTTGTGTGTGTGAGAATGAGCGAGGCAAATAGATGGTTAGCTCGCTTTTGCGCTGTAACAGTATGTCAGGCTGTTGTATACATCATGCTGTCAGCTTTATGACGAAGGGAATGAAAGCTGAGCAGCACCGAACGAATAAAGAGGAATGAATGGAGAGTAGCACAAGACAAAGAAGAGGGAAGAGGGGAAAAAAACTACAAGGGGCTTCTCAGAATCACTTCTTTTTACAATAAGTGGAGTATTGTATGTAGTACTGCTAAAAACAGAAACCAAAACTGCTAATAAGGTTCCTCTGCAGAGGCTTGCCAACTAGTTCCACTGAACCAGTTCTAGTGTAATGACAAAACACCGTACATTAAACCAAGGACCGACCCGTAATCAGTTCCGACGCAACCGCAAAACGACTTAAGTCGAGGACGTCGTAAACCGAGGACCTCCTGTGAATCCATCAAGTTCCAAACTCAGGCCCCTGAATTCCAAAAACGTACTTTTAAAAAAAGTACTACAGTCATTACAAGGTGCTGTTGCATGCAGCATACATTTAATTGGGACATGCTACTCTGCCATAATATTGCACCTTAAGCCTCAGTTGCCTTGCTCTTACATCCATTGCAGTTGTATTGCAAAATTAGCTTTCAACTGTTCTTAAGCTTGTTTTGGATTGGGTTGGAAAAGCAGGCACAGTAAATATTTTTGTGACATACTAAATGGTATTATAGAATAGAATCACTTTATTCATCCCCGAAGGGAAATTCAGTTGTCAGGGTTCTTATCTGTTTAAATTTGAATTGAATAGCCTGACTGTTGATGGCATGAAAGATTTCCTAAATCTTTCGGCCCTGCAGCGCAGGGATAGGAGCCGTCCACTGATGTTTCGTTGTTCATTCAGGCAGATGTGAAGTGGATGATCCATGTTGGTCAGAATGGCCTCCATCTTGCTCAGTGCCCGTCTCTCCACCTCATCCTCCAATGTGTTCAATCCGATTCCTGCGGAAATCGATGATCATTTCCATTCCTAGTATGAGTAACAAAACCACAAACCCATGTGTGATATCGTGGTAGCTACATTTGCTCTACAAATCCCTTGTCTCATTTAAAAGAAACACATTAGAGGATGTGTGGACGAAGCAAATCAAATGTCTGGATGGAATATATGAAGTAAAAGCCAGCAGGCAGTTAGCCAAGCTTAGCATAAAGCCTGGGAGCCAGGAGAGGCGTGAATCTTTGTAGGGAAGTAACTAAAACATCTAGATTGTGTTGCTAAATGGTGTCTAAACACAAACAACTATACAAGGACGTTTTTCTAGATAATGTACAATATTATTAGAATAATTTTGCTAACTTAAGCAGATATTTGATGCTAAATTTCCGTACCTGTTCAGTGTCTGAGTTTCTCACAAAAACACATGCACATTCCAGACTCTAAAAATCTCTTACATCACAGTCATCACACATCAGCTGTAATCATTTAACAGGTAGAACCAGCTTTCATGTACAGGGTGCTATTATATAAGAATATCCCATCGACAGATCAGCGTCACACGACACCCTGGAACCCTGATACCCCTGCCCTGCCTGGGATATTGTTTTGGAAAAACCAACATGTTGCCATGGCAGCGGAGCCCCAGCTATTCCCAGTGTGATTGTAGTTTTCCACCTGCAGCAGGAAAAAGACCTGTTCCCCTCCCAAACACTGTTTCCATGTAAACATTTTACAGGAATGTGTGTTTTATTTCTGTGGTTCGAAGCAGAGTTTGGTTGTTTGCTTTTGCCAATAGCTCCAGGAGGAAATCAATGGGTTGACTGTTTTTCTGAGAATAATATGAAGGGATACTTTGTGTCTGTGTGTGTGTGTATATATATGAATGTATATGTGTTTATCTGCAGGCAGAGGTGCTTTCTGACATATTTTTAGTTTATTCTTTTCCTCTGGGCGAGTTGTTTGGGATACAAGAAAGGAGTGGAAGGCGAGGCAGCTCAGAGGTCATGTGGATGAAGAGGCCAGCTGTGGTGGGCCACAAAAAAAAATGGAAATACAAGCGATCGGTTCACTAAAAGGAGAGAAAGATGAAAGCAGAGGCAGATAAGAGAAAAAAACAAAGCGTGCAAAAGGCAGGCAGAGAGAAAGTGACTCAAGGCGGCGTTAGAAGCAGCGTCTGGGCCGAGATGAGGTCAGACATGGACAGACTAAAACCTTGTGTTAGACGACCACAGGCTATAGTGACCCATTAACTGACTTGTAAAACTCCATCCCTCCCCCACTGGAAACTGCAGGTCATGCACATACTCTGCATGTGTGAAAATCCATTCTAGGTAATAATATGCTAAGATTGTTTGAAGACATTCCTCAAAAGACGCCGCTTACTCTTTATTTCAACCATTTTCACATCATTATTATTCATGATTGTGGTTTTAGGTGCTCCCCTTTTAACCAGGAGGTGGTAACCGGCTAAGATATTTGTTTGGATGCTCAATATGTTTGGCCTCAGGGCTGTGTGTGGCTGCTAAAGGCATTTAACACACACTAAATCATGCACACACACACACACACACTTACTGTTTCTAGGAACCGCATTTTTCCAAAGCAAGGCATGATTTAAAAAGAAATCTTATAGTTATCCTAGTGTTGTTAGGAAACAGCTGGTGGAATGATTTCTTTTAAACGTCAGCTTGAGATGTTATGCTTCCTAACATGAATGCACAGAGGCGCGGTTGAAAAATATAAAAAGAAAAACAAGCCAGGATGGTACTTACATATTTCCCTCTTGGTGTTTTTCATATCCACACCCTGTATTTTTAGACAAGCAGTGAATCAGCTGCTAAAATGTGTTGCGTCTGTTGTCCTCTGAGCTATATGAAGGCATTTGTTGTGAACAAGCCATAAAACTCAGGAAATACAGTGAAGATCGAAAGATACTCAGCAGGAGTATGCATGGAGGTTCAGAAATAGTGACAAAAAACAACGTATGTGTTTGTGTTGCAGCCACACAGCTCATGCTTTAGGACTAAAAATGAATGAAAACGAGCGTTACGCTGCTAAGTTTGGTCTGCTGAAAGCTTTGACATTGTGGGAAGCGACTGTTTGCACCACCAAACGCACACATAGAGCCTCTGTGTTGTTGTGCACCTGGCAGGACGCCACCGGACGAAGCAGGCGTAGTGGGCAGCTCCCACCCACGAGCAGCAGCGAGTACGCGGAGCAAACGGTGGGTGGGCTGAAGGTCAGACGGGACACACTGGCATTGTTCTTTTCTATCACTTTGTCTCCTTTCCCCCCTCTCACTCCGTCGCCTGTGACTTTAACACCACATGTCTGTGTTTTCATGAAACGCAATGAAACAGAGACTAAAGCAGAGACTAAAGCTGCCATAAAGGCACCAGGAAGCCTAATCAGATGTTGGCTGAATGTGTTTTAAAGCAACAGAGGGCTCATAATTGATGTGAAGATTAGTGTGTGTGTGTGTGTGTGTGTGCGTGTGATGGGATGGGATGGTGTTGTAGCATGTTAATAGTCTGAGTCAGCACTGAGGAGGCCCGGCCAGCTCTCTGAGAAGCATGGCTCTGTTGAATGTAAGAGTGGGAGGAGATGAGCAAAAGGTCCTCTGTGACATTCAGAGATGCATTATGTCTTCCCCTCAGCTGTTACACACCGCGTTCCCCGAACCGCTGACTGTATCATCTCGTCCTGGAAAGGCGGTTTTAACTCTCCGAAACCATGTTTAATAGAAGCCACGACTTCAATGAAACGCATCACTTCACTGAGTGTGACGCTGTACACCAAGTCATTCTTACTCAGATTGTTTGCATGCCACTCACTGACCTTTGTTTCTTGTACTTTCTGTCGCTCCCACCTCTCTTTGTAAAGGGCAACGCTCATGATCATAGGCAAAAGCACTTGGCGCTGGCAGAGCTGTTACTTTCCCACAGAGAGAGCGACATCGCCCACCGTAGAAGCGGGTCACAGGGAGGTTGCTGAAAATTTCCCTCGAGATGCTGCGCGCAGTGTTGAAATAATTTGAACCTTGAACCAGTTTCTGGTCGGCCTTTTCAAGTGTTTCCTCTCCGAGCTTTCTGTTTTTGTGTGAATGCATGAACAAAGATGCAGGGGAAATTGGTTTTTGTGTGCCCCAGTTTCCAGAACTGCTTTAATTAGTGTTGGAAATTAACTCTGCAAGACTTGGCAACCTTCTGAGAGCATGAAGCCAATCAGGAAATGTAGCACATGATCCTGCTCAGTGTGCAGGAGGTTTGTCTCTGCCTACCTTTGTCTGAACAGAGTGCCGAGCAGACAGCTTCACAGTAAGCATGAATTTGGTGATTTAGAGATCAAAAGTTGTCTTGGTGTTCCCTCACTGCTGATGTATTTGATGTGAAATGGGGAGTTGCAGCACAGAAATGAAACAGGAAAAGATGTAAACCTGAGTCTTGGTTTTCTTCTTCACAGATGGTCATTACACCGGAACCCCTCCGACGTATGGTTACGATGCAGACCGAGCGGAGGAGCAGCGGAGGCACCACGACATCCTGCCGTATATCGACGACTCGCCATCGTCTTCTCCCCACCTCAGCTCCAAGAGCCGGAGCAGCCGGGACACCCTGTCCTCTGGATCACTGGAGTCATCCAAGTCGGTCAGTCTGCCATTTCACTGTGTCCTATTGTTGGTATTCCTTCCATCCATCCATCCATCCATCCATCCATCCATCCATCCATCCATCCATCCATCCATCCATCCATCCATCCATCCATCCATCCATCCATCCATCCATCCATCCATCCTTAACACTTTCACTGGTTCAGACTTTACACAATTTGTATTTTGTAGATATTTAGTAAAACATGTCAGTTCCTTCCGAACATTTTACACTGAAAGACTTTTATTATTTGCTAAAATACACACAGATAAAACAGTTTGGACTGAAATATCTCAACACCCACTGCATGGATTGTCAAAAATCAAGTTTTTAAATTCAATTTCCGCCCAAACAAGACTGTTTAAAAAGGTGTTGAACCCCAAAACCTCCCGTCAGTTTTAAAGGTGTTGGAAAATATCACCAAAATGATGCCATCTACCCATCAGAAACTGTAAGAACAGAAATAATCTCCAATTTTCTGATTGTCCCTGAACTGATCATACGTTTCCTGGAGGAAAATTTACCAAATCTCAGTTTAAAATTAGAATAATTCATCAATGGTGTTTCTCATTCACTGCATTCCATTTATTCATCCATGCAGCCATCCATGGTTGACAACCATGGATGGTTTACAGAGTGATGGAGGTTTTTTTGTGTGTTTGATCAATCTATCCATCCATCCGTCATCCATTAGTTATCCCCATTTGATCCTGTCGTGGGTTGCACTGGATGGAGCCTCTAGTGTTGATCTTTTTGTTCATTACATCGTGTTCTTCCTTTTATAGTTTTGTGCTGCATTGCATTCTGCCATAGAGGAAGAAATATAAACAGAAAATTAAAGATAGACTTATTTTTATTTCTTTAAATTAATCACAATCATCTTGGGCGCTGTTAATCCATGGATGCAGCAACATTGTTTCCTCTAAATAGTCGCGTTACAGTGGCTAATTCACCCCAAGAACCATGCAAGCCTGCCTGATTACAAGCTCCAATTATTCTGCAAAAGTTGAAATTTTTAAATATCCATTTCTGCACTGAGATTGTTGTCCCATTGCAAGACCTTTGACCTGATTGCAGACCATGATTTGGGCTAATCTAGTCTTACAGCAGGCCTGCTCTGTCAAATAGCCATCAATTGAGAAATCACATCTGCTGTTTGAGAGGATTGATGAAGGACGATATCTCCTGCCTCATAACCCCAGAAGCAGCCATCCAGTAAAGAAACCCATCCACCTTAAAGAGTCTGGCTTCTTCTCATCCCGGGTATTAGACAGAATTCCCCATCACCACCCTCCCTTCCTTTGCTCTCTTGTTGTCTGCAGAGAGAAAACCAGTGGTCTATGACATCTGCTCTTCAAAGGTTATCACAGAGAGGATGCATACATGCACACAAACACACAACCCCAGAATCAGCAAAGATAAAACAGAGCACAGATACTATAGCCTCGATCTATTTTAGTCTGTTTTTTTCTGTTTTTCATTTATTATTCGCTCCATGGTTTCTACTGTACGTCATACGGTTCTTTGACAGATTATTGTTTGCACCATAGCCTTTGTATGTACCACATGAACATGTTGTAGCTATAGGTTCAATTAGGATAGAGGGGCATCATGGGAGAATATAATAGGCTAATGCTGCCTCTATCCACTGTGCCCTTGGAGGAAGTAATTGCATCAGTGGCCATGAGGCTGTATCAGTTACTCTGCCTCCTCAGTCTTCGCTCACTAGTGACTGAGCGTCTGTCAGTGTGATTGATGGCTGGAATCTGCCAATAAGTAATGTGTCCCATGACTGCAGCCAGCCTTTGACCTGTGAGCTTTAACTCTCGCTGATTTTAATTCATACACGCAAACCTCCTACGAGTGCATCTTTTCTTTCCTCTCACGGACAAAAGACGCATTTGTTGCAGAAGAGATTGAAGGGGATTTGTTGGGCAAATCTTCATGCTTACAGGCACAATCCCTGAACAAACCCTAATGCTGCTTGACTGAGGCTGGCAGAGGCAGCGTGTGATGGTCAGTTAAATATATTATGCAGCACTGCAACAATTATCTATCAACAAACTCCCCACGCGGCCAGACAGGCTTTCAATAACTGCCATCAAAATGGAGTTACCAGCGTCCTTGTCTTGCCCTTGTACCAGCCCTCCTCAAACATCATCCCAGTCTGCTCTTTAAATTGATGAGTCAGAGCCCAGTCAAGCTCTGATTGGCTCAGTGGGAGATGATGGTTTTATGATGTCACTGTGATGAGTCATCACCATACTGCTGATTTAATTTTTGTCAGTGACTCTTGCTCTCTTATAATCTGGCTCTTTCCAGCACTGGTGGAGGAGGAGAGGGGTTCATTGATCGGAAATCAGATACTAATGTATGATATTCTTCTTCTTATGATATTCTAGTGTGTTAAAATGCACTTGGAAATCATTACAACAAACTTCTGGCCAATTTTTTCTTGCTGAGAATCAAACATTTTAATTTTTTCAGTAACTAATATGGCCACTTTATTTTTTTGATGACAGACTCGGTTCTCCTTAGCGTGGAGGATGCCCCATTTCTGGAGAGATGTTCTGCTTTTCTTCAGAGACAATTGCTTTTTTAGCTGCTCTCTGCCTGAGGGGTTGTATTGGTTTACCTTTATCTTTAAAATACCCCAAAGCTGTTCTGTTCTGATTCAGGTCAGGAACATACTTGACCAAGTCATACTTTTCACTTTGTTCTCCTGTAGAAACTCTTGTGTGATTCTGGCAGTTTGGTTTGGATCGGAGTATTCCTCTTCTGCCAAGATTCTGCTGAGAGTCATCCTCTCACCCAGAAATTTGCAGTATTTTGGTATATGCGCAGGTTTTCATGGTTCCATCTGTAAATGTCATCTCTCCAACACCTTTTACCCTCATGCAGCCTTATATTATCACAATTTTACCTCTGCTTCACTGTTAGGACTGACCAGGTTTACACCAAACATGCTGGAGCCCATCGGAACCAAAAAAAAAAATTCCCTGGTCTCATTTCACCAAATATTATGCTCCCATAATTCACAGTCTCTGCAAACTCTGAAGCACTTGCTTGTCTTTTCAGGGTGCAAAAAGCACACTGCCTAATTCACAACCTTATATTAAGCATACAGGCCAATGTTTCACCACTGCTTTGCCTTTGTCAAAACTGAAAAAGGAAAAGTTAGACCAATATTTTCTACCTAAACCAGGTGTACAACTGTCATTGGAAAATTTAAGATCTATTGTATGATAGATCAAAAGGGGGGAGTTGTCATAATCTTTGTTCCGGCACTACGTCTCCAACATGATGTCAGAAACAAGGAAAAACTGCTAGATACAGGTACAACAAAAATATTAGAGCATAAAGCTGCCTCGAGTGACAAACAAGAGGAAAGATGACATATCATTCAATTCTTTTGTTTTAAAGGGGGAACATTATGTCAGACACAAATCAAGCCTCTTTTAAAGCTGCAGGATACTGATAGAAATGGAGCCTCCCTCCATTTCTTTCACACCAAGTAAAGAAGAATTCTTCTTTATTTTTTCAACTTTTTATGACCTTATTATATAGTTGTCAGTGAAGAGATGACAGGAAGCAAAGGAGAGAGATACCAGAGAAACCGGGGATGATGCAGTTAATGGTTTGTGCCTTAAACCCCAACAAGCCACTAAGGCGTTCCCGGAATTAATCTCAGTATATTAAAACAGCTGCATCCTCAACACTCCTTCTGCCCGCACCTTAAGGTCACAGCCTGATGAGTGAGGTAATTTCTTTTCCTGCTCAGTCAGCACTAAACCCCTAAATGACCACCATCTGGAATTACATCTCCACTGATAGACTGTGTCGTGTCTTTAATGAATCTTCACCGCTCGCTCCTCGCAATCAAAATCACGACGTGAAACCACGCAGACACCGGCTCCGCCAACGTGTCCCGCATCTGACTGAAATGCAGTTTAAATAAGCAGAAGTAATGCTGCATTTTAAAAACTACCCATCCTTCTCCGGCAGCTCGGCATAATTCTGAGACAGCTCCATTTCGTAGCAGACGTGGAGATAGGAAGCAATTACATTAGGCATTTCAGAAAGTGAGGGATGGCAGAACAGGAAGCTAAACAGATTAGAATATGAAAAATGAAAATTGAAAAGGGTTAATAAAGTGTGGAATGGAGCGTGCGTTGCCGTTTACTTCTCTTCTCTCCAACCTGGTTCTAAGCGGTTATATGAGCTGACAGTCTCTTGCACGCTTTGGGGAAGAGAGAGAAATGGGGAATAACGTTATTACCACCGCTGTTGCCCAGTCTCAGCCCCCTGAGCTACAGCTGCTTGTCAAATACACTTTTTTTTTTTTTTGACGATTCTTGTGTCTCTCCCGGGAACATTATTCGTCCCTAAACAAATCAGAAGCAAATCAGAATTCCTAAATCTTGTTAGGTAGGGTTCCTGCTAAGAAGTGCGCAAGTTAAAAGCCTTTAAATGTGGGTTCAAATGTGAAATATTAGCTTTTATTGCACACACTGGTCATGAATACACAGACACACAAACCTACATCTACCCCAAGCAGGGAGAAAGTGTTTTATTCTTACTTTTTTGATTACGGAACATGCACCCAGACAACCCCTTTAGTCTGAGCCCAGAGATGGGCTCATTAGTTGCCACGGCGATGAATAAAAGATGATATGTCTGCAGAAGTGGGTACTTCCTCGGGGAGCCGTCTGGGGTCTGAAACGATGAATAAACACTTTATGTCTCCCGTCTGCTTGTTCAGTGAGATGTGGCTGGATGGTTAAAGTTCCCTCCTTGTGATTTTCTTTGAATGTTTCTTGATGCTTCAAATGGACCCTCATGTTCCTTCACCAGCAGGCTGATTCGGCAAGGGTGAAGTCACACGCTGGTACTTGTCGCTCCACATGGATTTTCATTCATTTTTCATTATTTCACAAATATTCTGGGGGCTCAGTTGCTGCCCCAGGCGTTTCCCTTTTTAAGTCAGTGGAGATGGACAGAAAGCTGCTGCAGTGCAAAACGTTACACCGAAGAAAAATCCTCATTACATAACTTATTTACTACTAATAATTTACCATATTAAGATGCAACGAGAGCTATTTTCCTCTTTGGTTGTGTTAGTGTCTATACATTAGGAGCAATTAGAGCTGTTTCTGCAGAAACCGATATTGTTCTATAGCTCAGATCCCCTGACGGCTCAGTGTGATGCATAATACATAGCTGTCAGAATGATTCCTTTAACCTTCACTAAAAGAAAGATGGAGAGAGGAAGATGAGAACTGATACATTAGAAACATCGACTGCCTAAAACAGGATTTACAGCTAGAAAAAGAGGAGAAAGTGCATCTATTTTGAATATCTTATTGTATTTCAAAATGAGTTCAACACGTCTGTGCCTAGTTTCACCAAGCCATGCTAATGAATAAAGCAGAGCTGCAATGGTTAGTCAATAAATGAATTAGCTGATTGACAGAAAAGTCATTTTGTTAATCAATTGATGTGTTCAAGCAAAAAGCTTCTCATTTTGTGAGGATTTGCCTTGTTTCAAATATAGATAGGACATTGTGGGAGCAGTTTTTCACAATTTTAGACATTTTATAGAGCAAATAATTGAGAAAATAATAATCAGATTAGTCAGTAATGGAAGTAATAGAGTAATTTTCACTTTCCTGTACACAGTGACACTATGTCATTGACGAAGAAGCTGAAATAGTAGCACAAAGGGCAAAATTGTAGTCACAAATGTCTTGCTCTTGTCTAAATTCAACCTGGTCGGCAATGCACAGAGCAGAGTGTAATTAAAATTATTGCTATGTTTAGTAATATTTGTTGTCCGTTCAGTCGAGTTACTGAAGTTAAATCTAAAGTTCTGGTGTTGAGAATGCCCTTTTTGTTTGTTCTAACTGACTAGTCAGTAGAATTGTAGACAATCCAAAGTGTGTTTAGCCCAGCAGCAACCGTGCTGGTTAATGGACTCCTGTGTAATGGAGTCCATAATAATCCTGGAGCCTTTTCATAATCATCCGGGCTATAACAATTCCAGCAGATCTGTGCTAGCATCTGCTTATGCAGTGGCCATGGAAACAGGTTTCAGACCCATTTACCCCTACGTTTGAATGAATGCATGTACACCCACGGACATCCAGGTCCTCAAAGTGCATGTGTGCATGTAAATGCAGCTCACAGGTGTGCTATTTTAGTGTGCACATTTATACAAGCATGTCGCTGACAATATGGTGCACGGTTTTAGGAGGGCAGGAGGTTTGACAGATGCAGACACATGCAGGTAAACTCAAAATGAAGCAATAAAATCAATCATTTGGCCTCATTGTTAAGTTAAAGTGTAAAATATTATCTGAACTGATACTTTAGAAATAAACTAAGGTTAAGGGACAAAAGGAAAAAACAGCAAGATGTCGATGTGCTTTTGTTTCAGACATGTTGTCCGTCTCACATGATCAGCTTTGACCTTTCTTGAGGTCTTTTCACACTTTGAAACTATATGATCTCTGTACAGACAAGCCGTGTATGGCAGCATTAGTATGTACTGTCAGAAAGATTTCCACACAGAATGAAGGGCAGGAGGTTCAACACATGACAACACATGCAGATAAACTCAAAAAATAGCAATAAAATCAATCATTTGGCATCATTAAGTTAAATTGTAAAACATTAGCTGAGCTTATCCTTTAAAAACAAATGAAAGGTCAAAGAAGAAAGCAAAACGCAGCAAGATGTGCTTTAGTTTGGGATGTTTTGTCCATCTCACAGGATCCGTTTTGACCTTTCTTTAGCCCTCTTACACTCTGGAGCCATATGATCTCTGTACAGACACACTGTATATGGCAGCATTAGTATGTACTGTCAGAAAAATGTCCACACACAATGCAAACACACCTGACATGGCAGTTTCCTGTAGTATAGTTTGTGTCCTTTTCATCATGCCAGATGCCTCCTTTTCTGCCCTCTTTCTGCTGTTCTCTCTCTCCTAATTACTCAGAATACCCTTTGTTTTTTTTGCCTTCTCCATCTCTTCTTCTGCTCTCCTTTCTCTGTCATCCTCTGTCATTCTTCCTCCCTGTTTTCTGTCCATCCTCCTCCTCACAGCCTGAGGGTCTTAATGCCTCCTTTCCCAACCTGGGCTGGTGTGTGTCCGTGCTTGACACTTACACACATTCTCTCACACATGCACATATTTATACCCCAACCTTTTTTTTTTCCCTACCATGGGAGACCCTGCCTGTTTGAATTATTTCAGAGTTCGTGGTTAAACAAGACAGCCCGAGGAATGTCTCTGTCTCTCTGCTTTCTTTCATGTCTGTGCTCCTCAGCGAGCTTTGACTGTGGCTGAAGGGAACGAGGAGGCAACCAGGGAGGATTTCTAGAAGTTTCATTTGTTGCTGTTTAATCTTGTAGACTCTGGCGTGAACAAACAGCATTCCTGCAAGAGTTTCACATGCTAAGAGTAAAACTTGGAACCGTTCGATTTGAAACGCGCAGACAAGTCTCATTAGAAATCCTTTTGCTCAGAAAGAATCAAACGAATTTAAGTTTGAAAATAAGCCAAGAGATGTGAGGTAATAACACGCAGGATTGGAATAATCACTGTTGCGGCTTGAAATGCCTGAATTTGCAGCAGCTTTTCTAAAAATACTGCAATGTAAGTTGCGATATTTAAGTGTATTTGTTGCAATGGAATTGCGGCAGTGTTACGGCCACCAGGTGTGCCGTCTGGTTCTGGGTGGTTTTCTGTTGGGCCTGTTGGTGGGGAGGTTGCATGTGTGGGTTCAGCTGTGGCTGTTGAGTCTCTCCATCACTCCAGCTGCCAGTCATTCCAGTCAACGAGTCAGGAGTTGATGACCTGCACTGCAGCCCTGTTCTCCCCGCCTTCTGACATCCCTGATTGGGCCACCCTCCAGCTCCTCTCCCATCTTCAACCAATCGGAACAGCCATCACTACACCTGCAGGCTATATACCCGCAGCCATGCTGTTAGTTGGTACGGCTGGTATTTGTGACCAGTCCGCCCTGGTGCCTTTCAGTGTGTGATCTTTTGTTCGTATTTTGATGAGTTTTTGGTCTGTAGGTACGTGTGGTTGGGTTGGTGGGTACCACAGACCACTTCGGTCTGTAGACAGTTGTGGTAAGTGCTGCAGACACCGTGGGCTTAGTGAAGAAGCCAATCGATGTTTAGAGTCTTTGTGAACTGTGTGAGGCATCAGTTTTGTTTTGTTTTTTGCACAATTGTATTAGTTTTTGTTATTGGTGGTGGATGTTGCTGATGTATTTAAGTTTGGCTAAGGAGTTTAGTTGCTTTGTTTTGAGCTTAGATAAGTTTGAAAAACTCTGTTAGCCTTTGTTTTGTTATATTCTGTTCGTTGATTTAGCAACACTCACCAGTCGTGTGTTTTTTTAATGTCACTTTTGTGTTCCATTTGCCACTAAGCAATAAATCCCTTCACCTAAACCAATTACGTTCTGGTTATTTTTGTTACATCCAACCACCCATTAGAGGTTTACAGGCAGTCAGTGACAATTGTTTGAAAAGTTGCATTTTTTTCAACTTTTCGAACATGTTTCAAATTTTTATTTTACAGTATTTATTCCTAAACTAATTATTTAACATGTTCCAACCCATTTGCACAAGCTGGTGCACCACAGTGGGCAATTAGCAGCCAGATACTGGTTTAACATGAAGTGGTTGTTAGATTTAAGGTAGAAAATACTATTGAATGAATCATATTTGAACATATCTATTAGTGGCTTACAGAGTTAATTTCACATCCTGGCGTACATGTATTCACACACAGACAATCATGACTTGTCACGTCAATTAATTAATCTAACTTACCTTCATGTCTGTGGTCCTCTCCTCTCAGCCGTTCTGATATGTTTCGCTGTAGAAAAGTGTTTGTCATTCGATGATTTTCATTTATATTCCACCACAATATTGCATGGGATGCAAAGCAGTTTACCGCCACTTCGTGAAGAACATCAGGGAATTGTTTTTCATGGTCGTCTGCAGTAATTTTGTTGGTAAATGAGAAACATTCAGAAAATCTTTATTTTCCCAATTTGACGTCACCACCTCCTCATCTACTCCGATTAGGTTTTAATATAAAAACAGTTAATATCTAGAATCAGACATGTCTGCATCTTCAAACCATAAATAAGGAAGTGAATACGGGGACTGCTATGATTGGTGGAACTCAGGGGAGGTTGGCCAGAATTGTGGAAAAGTTGCTGTGATAGGATAAAATTGCAGAATTCATTTTGGTTGAATTTGTGTTAATTGTTGTGATCACAGCATTCAAATTCCTGGAGGGATTGACTAATTAGTGTGTATAATAAAATGTTGAAGCATTTTATTCTAATTGTAAAATGTGTATTTTACAGACTGAATGCGACCTGGAAAAAGGTTTGGAGATGAGGAAGTGGGTCCTGTCTGGGATCTTGGCCACCGAGGAAACTTACCTCAGTCACCTGGAGGCGCTGCTGCTGGTGAGAACACACACAAATTACACACCGTGCACACACATTATCCAGCGTTACGATGTGTTTAATTTACCAATTTATTAGGCAGGTGAGCTTTAATGAGACGTTTCAGCACCAGTAGATTACATCTGGAAAAATGAGACTAGAACATGATTTGCTGTAAAGTTAAGCAAACTCATAAACACACAGAAACACACTGGCTTTTCCCAGGTTATACGAGCCCAGTGTGAACAGTCTTTAAAAAAATGAATTTCACTAAAGCAATAGCTAGCGTTTATCCAGCCATATTAGCCTAGAATTTCTGAGCTTGATTTTTACTCTCTGCTTTCCCTTATTTGAGCATATTTGAGCTCTTTGTTTTGCTTTCATAGCATTCATCAACATTATTTCCAGTAAAAGTACACAGCTACAAAAATCAGACGAACCCCAAAGCACTGTCTTTTTGATATTTATATTTATAATAAATACTGAAAACTGACATCGTTTTGACAGACAGTTGTGTCAAAATGATGCCATGTTTTTTTTTTTTTTTTGTAGTCATCTTATCTCCAAGCGCATCACAAATAAGTTGTTCAATGGCAGCTTCTGTTTTCACAGTTTCTCATTGCAGCAGATCATGGTGGCTTTTTTTTTTAAGATAACATGGCCTTCAAATAGGTTAAACATGGCTGCCATGATAATAAAGAGGTTTCAATTGTGAAAAAACTTGGAGTTATTTGGATTTTTCCTGAATTTTGGGTCTACATGTATGTCATCCACAAATCACCTCAGATGTATTCATTTTGAGTCAAGGAAGCACCCCTACTTTAAAAAAAATGAATTAGGAATTGTCTAGTTCTAGAAAACAATGATACACTGACAAGCTGTCATTTAAATATGTAGTTATGTGAAGATGCTAAAAGTAGAGGAAAGTTATAAAAACAGCAAACTCGCTCAAGAATTTTTATCGAAGCGTGACCTAACATTATAAGTTATCCCAGACCAAGTAAGACTACAGCAGTAAAATCTGACAGAGTACTTAAATGAACAAAGTGTGGCTCAGTGGTGTGTTTTACTGCTCATGAATCTTGAGTTTCTTTTGTCAAGAAGAAAAAGAAGCAGCTTGGTAGAAAATTCCAGAGAACCGAACGAATGAGAGACAGATGTAACCTGGTAAAAGGCAGTCATTGTGTACTTGAACATTGTAGTTACCTTCTGCATATAAAGCAGCCACATGTCCGAGAGTTCACTGGATGTGAGTCACTTCAGCTAACATTCCTGTTTATGCAGCTATTGCTTTGTTCCCACTAATATGAATCAGAGTTCTCGCTTTACAGACACAGACAGATAATATTATAACTGTAACAGAACCTTTTTATTGAGTTCACAAACAAAGACACACTGGAAGAGCTCTAACACAATCCATCTGCCCTGTTTGCTCCTCTCAGCCCATGAAGCCTCTGAAGGCGGCCGCCACGACGTCACAGCCGGTGCTCACCGTGGCCCAGATAGAAACCATCTTCTTCAAAGTGCCTGAGCTCTACGAGATCCACAAGGAGTTCTACGACGGACTTCTGCCTCGCGTCCAGCAATGGAGCCACCACCAGAGAGTCGGGGACCTCTTCCAGAAACTGGTGAGGCTGCCGTGTTTTTACCTTTTGTGCAAAAGAAAGAGATGACTCAAAGGTTTTGGGTGTTTTGGGGTGGTAGTGTGTACTGTTTGTGCATGTGTATGTACCCTTGACAGCATGAAAGCACCCCGGGGTGTAACTGCCTGACATTACCCCTAATCAAAGTGACAACATGGGGCACCCGAAAACATTGACAGTATTGGAAATGACGTTGAGGGTTCAGCTACATTTCTGACCTGTGGACACAGAGCCAGAGCCGGAGTGACATTATTCATACTAATGCTGTTTCTTCAATCGGGAGGCTTTCAGGAGCAGAATTTGTGGGCTAAATTTGATAAAACAATAAAAAAAACAAAGGGGAGATTTGATTTGTGTAGCGATGCGTTTCTTTTATTATTTTAAATTTGGACAAATTGAATCAGAATCATCCCTTTTCTGTCCATTTCCGCCTAAACAGATGCTCGCCTCTCTTTCTGTCCTACAGTAGTTTCTGCCAAAGACATCGAGGCCAAATGTACACTGGGCCTATTTAATCATTTTCACAATGGGTCAATTAACCCACAATGGATCATTTGTTAATTCTCTCCGAAATACTGCTCCTCTCCCACTGGTGTCTCCCTCACTATCTCTCTCTCTCCTCCTCAGACTCACTTATGCTCAAACACACACACTCACACACACACACACACACACACACACACACACACACACACACACACACACACACACACACACAGAAAGAGGTGCAGGCGTGTTTCACAATGCTGCCTTTTTGCTTCAGGCAGCTGAGGCCATCACAGAACTGTGTGCTTTGTCTCAAAGAAGCTGCTATAAATAGGAGCCTCTCTTTCTCTCTCTCACACACACTCTCCTATTAACTTATCTCAGGATTCTCACCCTTGAGGCTTGCCTAAGAAATTAGGTACTAATTTGTATCTTTTGCTGTCAGAAGCACATGCGGAAATTCTATTTTTATCAGATGTTAGTAATTATCAAATTGTTTTACAGTCCCCCCCCCCCCCCCCCGTCTGTATTTGATTCCTTCCTCTTGGCCACATTAAGGCTTCCATCCAACAAAACTTGCCCACAGTCGGCCCTGTAAAAGATGCGATGACATCATTGGCAGTAAAGAAATATGGTGCGAACACGATGATTGTCGACTGAACGGGGAGAGAGTAACGCTGCACGGCTAGTCTGGTGTGACATTGTAAAAAGAAACAATAGCACCCGGTGGAATGATGACTTCTCCATCAGTCGGATCTGTAAATTTGCGGGGCAAGGTTGAGTAGAGGTGAAATCTGATGCACCAAAATGAATACGTTTTTGTAATTACTGTAGATAGACGGTAAATGTGAGGAAAGGAAGCAGGTGAATGACCAGCTGGGATTTAAACAACAGACTCACTGCTGATGCTACTTGGCTGTCAATTTGCCCCAGAAATGCATCTTTCAATTTTCTTCCCTCAAATGAACTCAGATTAGAAGATGGAGCAGCTATTTGCATATACAGGTGCTAGTTTTTTGTGTGTTTACCCATTTTCTTTGTCTGGCTCAGCCATTACGTCATCAGTGCAGATGTGTTTTATTTTTTTCACTCTATATTTACACTTTTTCTATCTGTCTTTGTCACTCCCCCCCTGACTATTACACACACTGCTGCATCCACACACATGTTCATAGAGGTTCGACCCTGCTCCATCCCTCTCTCCTGACAGTCGGTCGTAAAAGTCAGAAATAGAAGACGCTGAGCCGACAAAAATGGTTGGAAAAAAAAAACGGCGGTGAAAATGCTGAATGACAGCCGTTCCGTTAGGAGGATGGGAGATTAGATGGGAGTCGAGGAGGTGATGCAGACAAGGACTCGGAGGGGGAGGAGGAGCCGAGAGAGGATAGGAGTCAACTAGGCGGGTAGATTTAGGCTGCTGCAGACCGTGATAGAGCTGTCTTAGCATGACTCTGAAATCTGCTAGGGGAGCTTAGGAATCATAAAACATCAGGACAGGGACGGCGGAGAAACGGAGAGAAAAGAGGAAGAGGCAAAGCATCAGTGACAGGTTATGAGCATGAGTGTCGGGGAGAAGTGTTTGAAGGCTGAAAATAGGGCAAAATCGCACTTGGTGTTTCTGCCGCTTCTTAACACACTTCATACAGAGCGGCAAAGTGAAGGCTTTGGAGCACGAAGACAGACGAGCAGACTGATAGGGTGCCTTTGAGCATTGTTCTTCAAAGAGAGGATCAAAAAAAGCCTGATGGGACATTAATTGACCTTGATTCCCAGTATTTCACCTCAAAATTCCACATTGTCTGGTTTGTGACAGTTCACAAATCACCCTCAGCTGTACTTTGTATTTAAGGCTACTTAACACATGTTATGTTATCTTGTTAAACTAAGATGAACATGTTAGACATTATACATACTAAATAGGGTTCAACCAATATGGGGTGGGGTTTTTTTTAGGGCTGATGCTGGTTAGTGGTGCTCAAGAAAGACCAATAGCCGATATTTGGACCCATATACATTTAGTGGAATGATTTAGCAGTAATCTGTCATTCATAAAAAGGCTTCTATAAATCAGTGATTAAATTGTTGATCAATTTTCAAGTAATTGCTTAGTCTCTGGAAGATTTGCACGTTTCTGAAATATAAAACTGATGTCGTCAAACATGTTTCAAGTAAAAAGATCAATAAAATATCAACTAGAGTTCAACCGATATGTTTTTTTTTTGGGCCGATGTTGATTATTGGTAATCAAGACAGACCATTAACTGATATTTGGACCTGATCAACATTTAGTGTGATGTTTTAACTGCGTGTGACAGTAGAGAACCTGTCATTCATAACTAGGCTTCTTCATTAATAAGGGTGACTATAACTGCACATGTCAAATAGAAACAGGAGGGATTAAATTTGGACGACTGTTTATGTGGGATCCACTGAGATTGATCATTTTGTCTGGTGCAATTACCTCTGCTGTTTCTCTGTTTTCTTAATCTTTCACTGTTCTATTACTTTTATTGACCAATGAGGCCTATATCATAAAGCCTTAATAATTATTGTTTTCCAGACTGTTGCTAACTTAGCTGCTAGCTGTCAGTAGAGATGCTAATTTCCAAGTTTGTGGCAACAAATTGTGTTCCACATTCAGTTTTTTGCAGTTTCTGCTTGAGAAATTTCTTAGACAGAGAGGAGGCTGCATCAATAATTGGCCAATAAAAACACCGATACTGATAATCAGAAAAATGACACAGATATCGGCTGTTCTACTAAACATCAGTGTGATTTCATTGGCATTGGGAGAATGTTCACATGCTGGTGTTGAGCTCAAATTACCACATCGCAGCCCTCGCAGCTTCTATCATTTAGTTATAAATGAAACTAAATCTGTGTAACTCCTCCTGCTCACATCATTAAATCACCGTAGACTAAACTGTGCTTCTTCTTTGTTGAGTCGGTTAGAACGCCTCACAAACCAAATCTAAATCCAGCCTTGTCCTATAGTGTCCCGAAACTCTGTCGTGAGGCTGTTTTCTTAATGTTGTTTTCCGCTGTGGATTACACACACACACGGGACAAATCCTGAAGTGAGAAATCCGAACACCTAAGCAGTTTCTTTCATCACCCAAAGCCTTTTTTTTCCCTGCTCTGATACTGTAGCTGCAGTCGGTAAGCCTCCGTGCCGCCGTGTGTGGCTCTGTGGATGTGGCTGCCAGACATTCGGGCTCTCTGTTCTCGCCACAGTCGAACTGTCACGCTCTGAATGGCCTCTGCTGTGGTACAGATTGTGTGGCCCAGGGCAGGACACAGGATTGCAGGATTATGAAAACTGCTTTCTCCTCCTTACCTCCTTCTTCTTCTCGCTCCTTTCTGGTGTGCAAATGTGTGTAAAGCAGCATTTAGGAACGGTTCTGCTGCCTGGAGTCCGTCAACACGTCAGTTGAGGACAGTTATTTGCCAACAAAGGAGGCGCTTATTTCGGTCCTGTGTTTGTTTTCTCGGTGGCACATTACACGCAGACTGAGTTGTAGCACACACAAAGAGAGATCTGTCACACACTGTAATGGCCGGTGAAATAGGCGCTAACAATGTTTTAAAAAACTTGTGACCATGCATTCCTCCCAGAATCGGTTTTCAAACAACCAGCGACAGCAGAGATCACGGGGGTCACGTTAGGCAGGTCAGGGTCACATCTAAAAATAGGACATGAGAGGAAGAATGAGCTCATTTAGAGACAAGAATAGTTAGTTGCTGCTAGAAGTCCTTTATTTGTAGATGTTGAGGGTTGAAAATCTGGTTAGAAAATGTTACACATGTGGCAAAAAATTATAATAGACAATACAAAAAAAGCAGCACAAATTTTCAGTACATAGAATCCATCGAGCCAAATATAAAACTAAAGAAAAGGAAAAAAGTCAGTCACAAAGCTCAATTCTAATTCTCAGCTCAGGCTTCCTCTAACAAGTATTTTTCAGAACCTTAATTGGCAAATCTAGTTTGGTGCAACTTGGCTCTTGTTTTTGTGGCTTTTGCCATCATTTCTAATCAGCGATAACCATATTAGATGTCGTGATATGCTGATTTGTCATTTAAATTGCATCATTTTGAGATAATTGGCATTAGCCGATTAGCAGTGGATTGGCTAACAGGGTTATGATGGAACAATACGCGATGACTACTGAGGAAAACTTCAGTTCTTTACCTTGACAACACGTCCATGTAGTGTTTTTGTATATGGCTAAAATACCGATGACAGTCTCAAAAACATGGATTTAGATTTCTGGGGTTTCATACATAAAAAACGCAAACTGTCAGCTTCCAGTGTGAGTGTTTCTGTGTCATTTTTCTTCCTGAGAATTAGTTTCTGGTTTGTACATGTATGGAAAAATTACTCCAAAAACTGCTGTATAGAGAGATTTAGTGTTACTAGATGAGGTAAGATATATGGCCTATGACAATTTTGTTAACAGCAAGTTCAGATTTAGTTTAGCAATTGTGAATCTCCTATTATATATCAGCTATTTTCTGGATTGCTCTTTAAATATTGCCTTTGGTCATATCAGTTGATCCTAAGTGCTAAAATCCTGGAATAAAAGCAAAGTTTGAAACAGTAGTAGTCGCCTGACTCTCAACAAATCATTAGGATTGCAAAAACTTATGTGGAATCAAAATAAACCATAAAATTCTTACCCAAGCTGTCCATTGTCATCATCCATCATACTTAACATCTGCAAACAGACTTCCTGGTTCAACTTGGACCTGCTCTAGTTATCATAATTATGAGCACACAGTATTTCTGCACTCAGTTTGCGTCTGGATAAAGTTGTTTAAAGGATGAAGCTAAGCAGCTGTCTTGTTGTCTGATCATCTAACTGCTGAGTTCTTGTGTATTCTGAACACAACAACAAGTACAGTGTGATTATAGCTGATACAGATAATGACTAGAGCTGTGGGAGTATTGCCTCAGTTGTAATAAACCTGAACTGCCTGGACTCTGGAAAGGACAAAAGACATCTGTCCAAATTACTGAGGCTCTACAGAAGCTCATATGAGGCTAAAAGGTCTGAAATATAGCGATGTGCTAGATGATCAGAGCATTAAAGGTAATAATTCATGCTGAGTGCACTCAGGTGAGAGGTGCTGCTGTGTGGTTTTCCTTTTAGAGGTGGATGAGAGTGAGCGTCTCTCACCAGCACACACAAAGCCCGTCTCCACTGTACTCTCTCCTCCGCTGGCTTTTGTTCCGGAGAATTGATTGTCCTTTTGTTTGCTGCCGAGATGGATCGCAGCGCTGGCAGCCGACGTTCGCCGGAGTTTTATTCAGCCATCCGGCTTCCTAAATGTGCTTTCATAGCCTCCGTTACACTAATCATTAATTACTCGCCCCAGCACTGAGCAGGTCTCGCCGGTTGCTACGGCAACGGGCTGCGGGGACCACCGAGGTTATGCGTTATTGTAGTCTTTGCTTTCCTGGTTGTTTCATTCGATTGTCTGGGTGTCATTTACAGACACTCACACTCAGCTGACTGAGCCGAATCTTTTGTCTCGCCTATGAAATTTCAAGGATGGAGCATCTCACTGTTGCACTTTTTGCAGTTTGTACATATTTGAAAATGTCGCTGTCAGGATTTTAACTAAACTTTTCAGTTGTATTCACTACTTAGACTGGAGACTTGAAACTAACAGTGCAGACAAAGATGTTTGTACTGACTGAGAGTGTGCTTACTTCGAGTTGGACTGTTTCCCTGTCGCTCTGTCAATATGAACAAGCATAATACTCGAATAGTACACCTGTACAAATGCAATAAGATAAAATGAAGCTTACATTAAAGGTCCCATATTATGAAAGTCCATATTTTGGTAGATTTTTTTTATTTATTTTTTTGATGGCCGTACACTTGGAGGTGAAAAATAAAAGCTGTTGCGCAGTAGTCACCCACCTCGAACTGACAGAGAGCGTATTCTTCCTGACGGGGATGGGAGCAGCACCAGCTCGTTGGTTTTTACAGTAAAATAACCCATTTAGAACAGCCCTAAAACCAGAAATTATACAGTCATAATAAAATGGGCCATCTACGTGGGAATTTGAGCTGAAAACTGAACTGTTGGGATTGATTTGCTATAAAGCGGCACAATGTGGGACCTTTAAATTTGAAAAAAAAATAAACAGTCATAATCGAAGAAGCCGTCATTTTGTACATTATAACGCTTCCAGAAATTGTAAAAGACACTCAGAATTTTCCAAAACGTATTCAATTCATTAGTCGATCCTTTATCTGTACACTATTTAATTCTCATTATTATATAGACCAAGTCACACTCACGCTGACACCTACTGACTATTTAGAGTTTCCAATTAACCTCAGCATGTTTTTGGACTGTGAGAGGAAGCTGAAGAACTTGGTGAGAACCCACGCATGAACAGGAAGAACATGCAAACTCCACACAGAAAGATCCCAGGCTGGGACGTGAATCGGAGATCTTCTGGCTGTGAGGTGACGGTGCTAACCACCAAGCTACTGTGCAGCCTTCAATTCAATCCAGTTTCATCTATTTAGTACAAAAAACACAAGTTATCTCTGGGGGCTTCACATAGCAAAGCTAAGGCCTTACAATTATGTATTAGAGAGAGAAACCCAACAAAAATCCAACTATTCCCTTTTCGCAAGCTTTTTGGCAACAGTGAAAAGAGAAGCTTTCTTTTGATGGCGAGAAACCTCCAGCAGAACCAGGTTCAACTGCCTTGACCAGTCGGGGTGAGAGTTAAAGAGGAGATGCAGTTTTTTTGTTGTGAGTGAAACAGCTTATCTTTTGAAGAGCAAAGTGAAATGTCATTCCTTTGAGCCGCCGAGGAATTCCACAGAATTGTTGCTTGTTTCTCCCTCGAGCAGGCGATGCACCATTTAGCCTCCAAAAAACAAACACTGAGCCGAGACGCTTACTTTGTTTGAAGGATTCTGGGTAAATATTCATAGTTTAGGATTAAGAGGCACCTCCTTGCCAGTGTCTGACAGAGCAGATCCAAAGCTGACATACATTTAAATATGTCTAGTCGGTTGATTAAGATGTCAACCTCACAGTCTTCCTCTGTTTCTCTGTCCCTCCTGTGCATCAGGCCAGCCAGCTGGGAGTTTACCGGGCGTTTGTGGACAACTATGAGCTGGCTGTGGAGACGGCCGAGAAGTGCTGCCAGGCCAACACACAGTTTGCTGAAATCTCTGAGGTAAGAAAGACGAGGGGAAAAAGTAAGAATTGCCACAGAATTCTCCAGTTTAGTTCCACTATTTGTTCTGTGTTCTTTGATGTCTGGAGCGATGCTGTATGTAATTAAAATAAAAGCCAGTAAATGCTCGGCTGAACATTAATCACAGGGGGGATTCTGGCCAAGATTACACTGAATTGTTTGTTGAGATCCCATAATTTCAGCCTTTACAGTAATAGATTGTGTTAGGCTGTTATTCCAGCATGCTGTAGTTTTTTTATGTGCAGTTTTTGATGAAACAACATTGTGCATAAACACTGCTTTGTGTTGCTACGTCACATTTCCTCTGTTGTGATACTGGAAGTAACAAAGCAGTGTTAAGCTATTCCTGATATTTCGGGATGATCGTAACAAGCCCTGTGCTTCTTCATGATAAAAATGTCTTCTTATCTGCTGCTTTAAGTGTTGTAAGAGGTGTTCAGTTCCTTTAATTAAGTAAAAGTATTAATGCAACAGGTTTCAAATACCTAGATACAAGTAAAAGTGTATGAAAAGTCTTCTGTTGTTATCCACCTGACTGATATATTGTTATATGCAATGTACTATAAATATGGCTGTCCGATTTTGGCTTTTTTGCCGATAACCGATGTGCCGATATTGTCCAACTCTCAATTTCCGATTCTGATATCAACTGATACCGACATATGCAGGCTTTTTAACTAATTTTAGGTAGCATCACATATCTCCTGTCGTGAAATTAACACATCATGCCTGATTTTATTGTGATGCCCCATTGGATGCATTCTCAATGCAACAAGGATTTCACATGTAAACATTGTCTGTGCAAAATAAGAAAACTACTTCAACTGAAGTTATGGAAAAAATGCCATATTTATTTTTCTTCAGTTGTCTCAAAGAACAATTCACCTTCCTTCCCTCTGAGTCCAGTAAATGTTGGTGAGATCCAGGCATTATTTTATTGGTTTTCATGATAGGTAAAAAAAACAAAAAAAACAAAAAACAGATAACAACATTGACCGATATGACATTTTTATGCCAGTATTGTCGGACATCCATAATTATATACAATATAATAATATCACTAAACATTAATAGTGGGGAGTCAGTGTGTCAGGAGCATGTTACTGTTTTAGCTGATGCAATACGAGAAAGTTTGAATGACTTTATAATCAGTTTTATATACAGGAATAGCAAAGAGTAATATGATTAATGGGGAAGAAAAAAACAAAGTTCTGATACATGTCTTTTTTTTAGTTTTTTGGACTTCTTTAATCTTTGGTTTTTGGTGAGATATTGGCTAATTTGAACATTTACTGAGGTAAAAATCGCTTTTTGATGAAGCTTTACTTTCATAGACATCTAAAATGTGACCTCAGCTTCGAGATGTCAGAAACCAAAAGTGTTGGAAACCACTGGTTTGTTTTTTTTAAAGCTTATGTTATCAAATGTGTAAAATGTGCATCTTTAAAGTAAGCTGTCAATGAACGTCGTGGAGTGTAAATATGAAGTGGATGTCTTTAAAATGAACCTCAGTCTTTAGTTAATGTACTTTCCACAGCTGGACAGCTTGTGAGGAAATCTTTCCTGGACTGAAAATGATGAACTTGCAGCAGAATTTTAAATTCTACGTTATTAGTTTGAGAGGTGCTGAAGAGTCGGACAGAATTTTGCAGCTGCTTAATAGTTTTGTCCCTGACGTACTGTACTTGCTAAACACACTCCCATTATTCAGTCGCACAGCTTTTATAATTTCCCTGCGCTTAAATTTTAATGTTCTGCTGAATATTTCTATACAAACACAGCCAAAAGTAATTTTGGTGTGTGTGTGTGTGTCCTTGCATACATTATTGTTTGTCTGCTGAACATTTTGTGTACATCATTTAAATGCAGAGAATAGTGTGTAACTTGGTCTCAACCCTAACTAAGAAAAATACAAACTTACCTCCAACAGGCTGTAGAAGCACGGCTCTGTAATAGATTTAAACGTTTCAGCGTCCAGCTGGCTCAGAACAGTTTCTTTTATCTTGGACAAGCTGGATGTGAAAAGGTTTGTATTCATGCCTCAAATCTAGTTTTGGAGGCTGATATAACAAATCTGACCCTGGTTTAAACTAATCTGCATCCCCAGCAGGGATACATTCGGACAATCTAACATGGAGGAGAGCTGAGAGCGCTCTAACGGCATTATAGCTCATACATTTTGAGGTTTTTCTCTTTGTGCCGTCGCCACAGTGATGGGTTCAGATGCAGCCTGTTAAAGGAAAAATTGCAGGGGAGTTTTTAAAACTGCTTTATGTCCATTAAAAAAAGAGCAAATGTTCACCTCGTTATTAAATAGCTTTACATTACCGGGATATGAAATGAAACTCTGTGTCTGCCAAGTAGTCTGCCGGCCAATTCTCAGAGCTCCTATACCATTTCCTTCTCTTTTTTTCAAGCATGTGGCAGTTTCTGATACATCATCAGTCTTTGTCTATGTTTTATGAGGTCTAGCAGTCGGCACTGAGGCTGGTATCTCCACGCGGGATGGGGAATTCATCATCGAGGGTTGTTAATGGCCTGAGTAATGATGCATGACTCTGAGCCATCTGAGCACGATGATGGGGGGGGAAAGCTGCTGAGGATGGCATAATTAATTTGGAAGTGGATGACCTCAGAGCTTGAGCAACGATAATATCCTCACCGTGTCTTCAAGTCGCTATTAATTGCAGCGAACTGGGTTTTAAAGGTCTCTTTAAATGGTATTGCCCCTGTGTTTTGTATCCAAACAGAACCTGAAGGTGAGGAGCCCTAAAGACTGCAAGGAGACAGCCAAGAACTCTCTAGAGGGTCGGTCTTGTTTTATTAAAATATAACATCCGTTTAAATGCACACTTACTGCATACAATATTAATTCAGTAATACAAAAACTCTTATTTCCCTCCTGCTTCATTTGCAGCTTTGCTCTATAAACCGGTGGACAGAGTGACGCGCAGCACACTGGTGCTTCACGTAAGTAAAAGAGAATGCAAGCTCAGCGACTCTCACTAATGATGTCACAAATTACTTCTATTGTGTTTTAGAAACTGAACACAATAACTGACAAATTAACCCAAGAAGGCATGGCATGAGAAATAATAACTCTGGTTTGTTTGCCAAAAGTTTTCAGATCATAAAATTTAATTGCTTTCTTTTATTTGAGGTTTTTCTTTCCGCATGCCATGCCTGATGCTGTTGAATGTTTTTGCAGATTTTAGTTTATAGGCAGTATATGACCTTTTTTATTTTCTTTTGGGATGTGTGCATTTGTTTGAGTAAAGTTTTCTATCTTCTTGCAGCAACACGATGTTCATTTTGTGGCTGGCTGCAGATGATTAAAGATCAAACCTTTACTGCAGGGAGTCTGGCTGTCTCTATATTTCATTTTAACATTTACTCTGCAAACTCAGGGCCGAGTTTATTGCAGCTATGAAAATGTAATAACCTTGAGCAACTCTCCAAAAAGATGTCTGATTGTGTTATACATTTTCTCGACTACTTTTCATGCACAGGATGACTGAACGGTTTGTAAATTTAATGTACAATGCTGTAGCTATTGACTTGGATGCGTGCACACGTTGATGTGTGTTTTTACTTGGATATTTTTGCTTTTGCATCTTTAACATTTCTAGGACTTGCTGAAACACACGCCCACCAGCCACCCGGACCACCCACTCCTGCAGGACGCCTTGCGGATCTCCCAGAACTTTCTGTCCAGCATCAACGAGGAGACGACGCCCCGGCGCCAGTCCATGACTGTCAAGAAGGGAGAGGTGAGTTCATGTGAAAAATATACTGATGACTGCTGATACTAATCTCTGAACCTTGCACAGTTTCTGGGTGTTTTTTGCTGCCGTCACATTTTTATTCTTTTTTTTAAATGGAAATCACACCACCATGCTAAAGTCAAACTGTCTTCCATGCAGTATGGAACAGTATTAGTACCGTAAATCATAAAAGAGAAAAAACATGTTGAATTTCTTAACATGTCTATTTTACAGACCTGTTGGAAAATTGAACAATTTTTCATGTTTTTACAGTTTCTGGCTGTGAAATATTATGTAGTGTTTGTAGTTTTTACAGCGGTAACACGATTTAGGGGATGGAAGCAATAGTACTGCTAATTAGCAGTATATACAGCATGTAGTGGACAAATGAAATTCAGTTTTCAGAAATTGCTGTTTTGTTTTTGCACTGTTAACTTTTGCAGCATCTTTATTGTCTTTAAATTCTTTTTATTTGAGTTTATCTCTGACAGTGTGACTCTTAAGTGGAGCAGATATTAATGCATGAATGCACAACTCGTGCAGAAACACCCAAAACTGTAATTTAGTTGACCTAACTTTCACTTTCTGAACATTTGTACTGTTAAACTATAAAGGAAAGAGCCTTGATATGATTTAAGTCAGATTAGAATTTGATTTAACCGAAATTAAACACAACAAAGCACTCTATGCTCTACTTGTATTGAAGGGTTTTAAGTTCCTCATTCCAGCTCTGATGCGCACCACTTTGTTGTGCATGATGATGTCATGACCCCGCCCTCTAAATAACCTTGAAGTCGGAGCCAAGTGAGTGTACGGGGGCCACCAATCTGCAGCCTAAAGCAGAGCCCATGTCCTTATATGGTCACGACAGGGCTGCAGCTGATTCTGCGTTTGCTCTGCGTCTCCCCCCCTAAACCATCTCCCCCAACACCATCACACACTCCCCCGCACAACCCACCCCCTCCACCGACTCCCCTTGTCCCCCGGAGACGACTTGCTGCACATGAATGGATGCCTCTTGATTGATAGCTTGCGTGACACTGCCGTACATAACGCCTTGTAATGAGCCACCGGTCCACTCTGACTGGCAGATTCCAGCTTAATTATTCATAAATTGAGGGAGGGAGGGAGCGAGTCGAGAAGGCTCCTCCCCCACCTCGCAGGGGGGTCATTACCGCACCCTTTCAAACACACACACACTTTCTCCCTCCTGTTTGCTTTTGCGCACACACACACACACACACACACACACACACACACACACACACACACACACACACACATACCTCCCTTAATGTCCCCTCAGGCCTCAGTTTCCATCTCAGTTCGTCCAGGCCTCCACACCAGCCATCAAATATTTATCATGGATACATGAAAGCAGCACATGGAAATCAATGGGGCTCATTATATTGTACCTGACTATAGATCCAGTGCATAATAGACTCCTTTTTTTTTGTCTGTGTTTCACCAAATAAGCTCAGCATGTAAGAGACACTCACCTGGAGGAGCTGAAAAGCTGGTGCTTAAAAGAAGAGACTTTTTAATCCAAGAATAATACTTTAGATGCATAATTTTTTTACACAGTAAGTTTTGAATTATAGCTTTGCTGCATGCAGGGCTTATAGCAATATAAACACTGCTGAAGACTTGGTGGTCATGATGGGGACAAGACGAAGCAAAAACAATCTGAAAGCCGTAACCGTAGAAATACAAAAACCTGAGAATCTAAAGAACAGAGGGAGCTCTGGAGTGTCATTGCGTGCACACTGGTGATTAACCTGTGGTTTGGTCAGTGGAGGCATGCAGCAGCAGCAGCAGAGCGGTGCAGGTGGCCCCCAGAGGCCCTGGCTCGGCCACATGAGGGGAGGCGACAAACAAGACACCGCTTAATTAAAATGCAAATGATGGCGCTCATGCCCTCGCTCTGCTTTGTTTGCCTTTGGGAAAGATATGCTCCTAATGTGAGTGCTGCTGGTGGAAGAGCACACACTGGCTTTTTCTCCACAAACATGCCCCCATCTACACACCACCCCTTAAAGCCTGCATTCTAAATATAGACCCGCGTCCTTTGTAAGCTCGTGCCATTACTTGCTCTCAGCCAGGCTTCTCCAGGAGATGGTCAATATTTAATCTGCGTTCTGTCAGCGTGCTCTGCTTCATGTCGTCCACACTGACTAAGCCGATGTGCCGGTCAGCTATTATGAGAAACAGAGAAAGCTGCATTTCTCCTACTGGCTGTTGGTTGTTATGAAAATGTCATCTGATGCGCTGAGACAGCTGGTTTGTTAAGGATGTCTTTCGCCGAGAAGCAGAGCGAAGCAGCAGCAGCAAAAAAGCCAGATTTGAAATTCATCAGTTTACTGATTTAGAAATGAGCCTCAATTGGACTTTATCTTCATCTAAATATAGAACAATGAACCTCAACTACGCAAAAAGAAAAGTACGTACAGGTGATTAGCTTATTAAACCCATCATTCATTGCTTTGAACAAAATTTAATCAAGAGAGCAACGTTATTTGGTCCGTTACCGTCCCTTTAGGTTATCACTTGATAATGAGATTCATGGAGAAGAGGATTACCACTGAGGTCTGATGGGTAGTGTAGTTTACAGGAGGTCTTCCCAAGTCTTAAATCATATCATAATTTATAGTTTAGACAAATCTGTTTGTTCCTGTGTAACGCAAACTATGCTCAGCTTTGATTTGCATTAATCGGCATTACAAAGGTGCTTTCTGGATCGTAATCCATCGTAATCTGCTGCTGTGCTTTATAGTCACTGATCCAATCAGTGATCTATTCTAGTATAAGAATTTGCTGCAGATTCGTTGTGACAATCAGATTAGATTTCGTTGTTGAATCCACCGACTGTACATAAAGATGGAAAAAACATCTGTGGCATCCTGAACGGCTGTTTTGAAGCTCGGCGTGGTGCATGCGGCTATCGCTGCTCCCAACTCCCAGCTAAGCCAAAAATAAGGAACACGGTGAAGCATGTGTGATGAAATGCCCTGTGAAGGCACCCAGCTGTCATTCAAAATAGAAACACCCTTAATTATACATAACTTTCAGCCTTAATACAATATGAACAGGTCGGTTATATAAAGATTCATCCACTGCACAGTTGTCACAATCAAGAAGTTAGCTGTAGAGACAATGCTGTTTTTGTATCAGGATGTACGCGTTTTCATTTCTTCTGCAAAACTGGAGATTTTAACCTTCAGGTCTATGAGGATTGACTCATATTTGTCTCAACTGGCGTAGTATGTACAGTAATAGTGGCCATAAGTAGATGAAGTGTGATATATTTACACTACTGTTCAAAGGTTTTATTCACTTAGAAATGTCCTTATTTTTGAAAGAAAAACAGTTTTTGTCAACGAAGATAACATTACATAAATCAGAAATACAGTCCAGACATTGTTAATGTGGTAAATGACTCTTCTAGCTGGAAGATTTTAATGGAATATCTCCATAGGGGTACAGAGGAACATTTCCAGCAACAACACTCCTGTGTTCTAATGCTACATGGTGTTAGCTAATGCTGTTGAAAGGCTCATTGATGATTAGAAAACCTTTGTGCAATTATGTTAGCACATGAATAAAAGTGAGTTTTTATGGCAAACATTAAATCAACAGTCCAAACTCCAAAAAATTGACTTGGAACAGTTACATGTTGCTTAGTATAGAATATTTTCCCACATGCATTGTAAATTTTTCTACATTTACAATTGGATGGCACACTTAGATTTGAATAGGAGACATAAGGCAAAGCATCACAAGCAAGAAAAATTGGTTCTCTATACATTTTTATTTATTTCTCTTAATCCCTCCGTAGTCTGTAATTGGCACTGGACTAAATGCCTGTTACATGGCCAGCTGAAAGCGCTCAACCGTCCTATAAAGACCAGGCCGATGGTGCTCTGTACACTAACAATGTGCTGCTGCATTTATCGACTCACATTATAGTCTAAGCTCCACCATTCCTTCACTTCAGTGTTGAATTTGAGCAATATGCCAAAACCAAGAGCAGCAGTGTGACTGATGTCTCATTCAAACTACTGTACGCTCCACATTCTAAGTATAGATTGAGCATGACAGCATGTAGATAGACGGAGGTAAGACAAGACGGAGCTTGATTCTAGTTCGGTTTTATCCTCCGGGGGGTTTTATTGCATGTGGAGTGACTTCACAGATGTGCCATTCCCATGACATCAAAGTCAACAGCACAAAAAATATGGAGACAGAGAGATATGAATGTGCAGTAATTGGTTACAAGACACAGTCATGACTGGGAAAACTATATCAGGACAGTCAGGAAGAGGACAAAATGAGCGTTTTTTTTTTTCATGCATCTCATCCTCCCTTTGTGTGGACTGACAGATGCAGGTGACAGTCGCCGCTAGAAACAACCGACAGGACGCAGCTCATCCGGAAGTTTTCTATCACAGGCCGTCATCGTCACTGTCTCCTTTGCAGAGCTAGAAACGAATAATTACACCGACTAGTGGGAATCGGGTTTCTATTAGATCCTCATTTCAGGGATCAGAACGTGATTGTGATCTGCTGGTGGGTGTGCTTGAAGAGGGGCTTCAGTAACTGCAGTGGAGCCGTCACATGGTTCAGCGTCTATCTACAGTAACAAACTGCAGTGTGACATCTGTTCTGCTCATCTCTCCGGCTTCTTCTCCTCTTCTCTCCATTCTCCATCATAAATTCACTTTCCTTTTTTGCAGTATGTACTCTCAGACCACCTTTTCATCCCTCTCTGGTATTTTTTCTCTCTCTGCCATGCTCAAACTTCCCTCTTGCCTTTGTCATCCTTCCTTCTTCACCATCTCCATCATTCATAAGCACAAACACTGAGTAACACAGCATGATGCTCCTCTCTGCAAGCAGATGTACAGTCAGGTTTTAAAAGCACAGAAAACTTCTCTTCTTTCATTTGCATCAGCTTCACTTCAGTCTTTTCTGGCAGTGGCAGTAAGAGTGATGGGGTAGCATGTAGGAGGTGGGCACTGGTTAGACGTAAAGCCAAGATCCCATATGAAGAAAAATATACTTTATTTATGACAAAAAGTAGTAAAATCAGCATTAGATTTCAGCAAAAGAAAGCAGCAAAAGATAGTCCTTTATGTCTGCTGCCATTGTTCTTGCTTTAGGTAAAAAGAAACCTGCTCTTCAAGTTGTCGACATGCAGCATTCACTTTCAGTTTATTGCTGTCTATATGATGTCACTTTGCCAAAATTTGATCCCGATAATTGTTTGCAAATTAACACAAATCATCTCACAGTCACTTCAACCATAGTGATGCATTTCAGCTAAATATCCATTACAAGTCGGTAAAAGACATTTGAAAATTATTAACACTTATTGGAAGAATCTAATTATTCATTGTGTTGTCTCATTTTTACAGTGATCCTCTCTGGCGTAACTGTTTTAATACCCCAAACCACAAGTAAAACCAAGGTTATGAGCATGTGAAAGTGAGCCATTTACTATTGAGCTGTGGTTTGACATTTGCCTGCTCCCTGTTTTGTTCTTGCAAATGCCTTTCCCCCTCTTTAGATAATGGCATTACTGCCCCCTTTTGGCAGATGACAGCATTACATATCTCATTACATAGTCTGACATCAGTCCAGAGCTCCTCTTCCTTTTTTCACTGCTACTCATTCATTCCTTTGTGACGTGCAAATTGGCGATTATGCCTCATCCAGAGCATGAAAAGGGCAATCAGTTTGATAAATATAGTTTAGCGCCAATCGCTCCGCAGTTTTCAGTAATTATTTTGTTAATTATTGGTGCATATTAGTATGTGGCACATAGGAAGTGAGTCAGTTGGACTTTATTGATGATGTATTCCTCAATTCCTTCTCTTTTCCACTGGTTCCTTTTCCTTGTATCCTCCATTTTTTTCAGTTTTTGCAGAGAAGTGGGATCAGATGCAGCTCCAACAACAGTCTGTAAAATACCACGTGTTACTGTGACTATTTTATGGCACATATGATATTAGAATTGCTTAAATTTTTATATGTTTAAGTTTCATTGATTCGTGTCCAGTGCACATTCCTCCAAGTGGAATTATTGTATCCAGCTGTTTAGTTGCCCTCATCCAAAGCTTTGTGTTACTGACCCGCCACTGTCTCGTTTCTTCTTTTTTTTTTTTCTGCCACAGAACCGGCAGCTGCTGAAGGACAGCTTCATGGTGGAGTTGGTCGAGGGAGCCAGAAAGCTGCGGCACGTCTTCCTCTTTACTGATCTGCTGCTCTGCGCCAAGCTGAAGAAACAAATCGGAGGGTAGGAAGCGTCTGTTTTTGTTGCACCTCGTCCCTCCTGAAGTTAGACTGACAGTGAATAATAATCAGGTCGTGCAGAAGACAGTTGGGTACCTCAAAATAAATTATATGAAAAAGGACATTTATTTCTTCAGGTGGAATCACTTTGAGAGTGAGATCTAAGTGAGACCTGAGTTGCATAACGTTTCTATCTAATTGATAAAAGGCAAATATACAATAAAAACTCCATCATCATTAACCAGCGACACATCTTACTAATGTTGTATCCGTCTCTGCCACATGGACAAGATGTAGTCACATAATCTTTGTATCTTCTACTGAATAAATTTCTTTACAATTATTTCATTTTTGCTAAAAAAATATATACTTCAACATTCTGTATAAACAATGAATCATCACCAGGCGTCTAAATTCAGTGTCTGCAACTAGTAATCAGTCAAAATGAGATCCTCCTCAAGGACCTGTTGTTGTATTTTATCATGAATAAACATGTTGACCTACTTTTCTCTGTCTTCAGATGACAGTTAAGACTTGTTTATTTTTTAATTTATCTTTTCCTATTCTCCTCCTTCACGGCTGTCTATTTTTACCTGCCTTTCACCATCCTCCTCCCTCTGATTTTCCTGCTGCAGTAAAAACCAGCAGTACGACAGTAAGTGGTACATCCCCCTGACCGACCTGACCTTCCAGGGCCCTGAGGAGACCGAGCCGCTCACCATCCCTCAAGTCCCAGATGAGGAGCTCGACGCCATGAAGGTCAAGATCTCACACCTTCGCAGTGAGATTCAGAGAGAGAAGGTAACGTGGAGACTTACAGACGCACAAATCTGTTTAGGAACTCGACAATACAACAGCGATCCTCTTGTTGAAGCTGAAACTCAACAGTCTTTTTCAAATTCTGAGCTTGATGCGCTTCAAGGTTTTGCCACATTCAAATGTTTTCACCTGTGTGATTTCAGAGAGCCAACAAGGGCTCAAAGGTCATCGATCGTCTCAGGAAGAAGCTTTCCGAACAAGAGTCTCTGCTCCTGCTGACGTCTCCGAGCATGCCCCTCCGACTCTACAACAAGAACGGCAAGGTGATGACACCCTCCGTCTGTTTCTTCCATCTCTTTTCTGCTCCATCATCCTCCTTCCACTGCTCCCTGTACGCTCCACTCCTCCAAATTTCATCTGTTTTTCACATTTTACTGTTTCTGTAAGTTCTTCACTACATTCCCAGCACGGTTTTCCCCTCCCTGAACTTCTTCAAGATTAATTCCCTTTTGATGTGTCTCAGACTCAGACTTTCTTGCATCAGTGTGGAGCAACTGCAGTCTGATATCTTACAGCTGTTTAAGCTGGCTGAGCAACAATACACGAATACCGACTTTAAAAGCTGAAGTGTGCAGAATCGCAGATCTTGGTCCTTTCAGTTTTTCAGTCTCGCAAACACTCTCTGTGTGTTGGTGTTTCAGAGTTACAGTTTTCTGATTTCGTCAGACTATGAACGTGCCGAATGGAAGGAGATCCTCAAGGAACAGCAGAAGAAATGTAAGTGTCCAACAACATGCATAAAGCAACAACTCCCCAAATAACTGCTGAGCATTAAATGCTACTAGTCCATTAACCTTGTGAGGAGAAGCCAGTATTTTGCCTTTAAGCACAGAGAAAACTCACACTTTTAAATCACTGACATGCCGCTTTTTGCTACACAGTGTCATTTAAAATTACTGTTGTCCCTCAAGGTTTAAAAACTTCCTCTCTGACTTCTATGGAGCTGCAAATGTTGACCAGTTCTTGCGTCAAACTTCAAACTGTCCACCACATTCCACTCAGTGTCAACAAAGAAGGTAAGATACTTCTCATTTAGAAGCTGTTTTTAACCATCTGAACAGTTTCTGGGCATTTCCTCTGTTGAAACAGTACAAGCACTATTAGCAATATTGGAAAAAGAAAGATTCTGGGTAATGTACTATAGATGTTTTGTGAGTAACATTATCTTTACATTTGTTTTCTTATTTTTGTTCTATCTGATCCTAAAAACATAACCTGCAGTTCATCCTAGTTCAGCCGAAAACTGCATAGTTCTACCAGAGTCGCTAATAACTTCACAGCTGCAACACAGAGCGCGGAATTTTTGCCTTTTAGCAGAATTCATGTAGAGCAAATGCTTTATTTTAGGGAAATATTTAAACGAGACCTATAGAATAAAACAATTTTTGATTAAATATCGCAGTTTCAAGCTTAGTTTTGGTCTCCTCGGCTCATGACGGAGAGTCAAAAATCTGATGGTACTTTTTGTTTCCACAGTTTCTGTCTTGAATAGATGGTGTCAATAGATGTTGGCATTTTTACAAACAGCTTGCATGTTTTTTAGAAGATAAAGTTGTCTTTTTTGTATTAGTTTAAAGTCCTGAGGATTTCTGGATGATGGAGCAGAAGTCCTGCAGTGTGTCATCATAAAGCTATTGGGGCCCTGTGTGGAGATGTGTGGTTATATTTTCATGCTTTTTCTGTGTGCACATCAGCTCCATTTAAAACCATAAAATTCCCCTTTAAAAAAACTTCCCTGGAATGAAATAATAATGATTAATAAGTGTGGGATGAAAAAAGTAGACACGGGTTCAGGCCACATGTTTCCTACAGTACTGTACTGTTTTATCTCTCCCTTCCATGTGTGATTCTGCTCCAAAACAAACAGAGATCTGCATGCTTTTCTAATCCCTCCTCGCTGTCTTTTTTTCCTCTCTCTCTGACTGTTTTTCCAGAGGATGAATCCCCCGGTCTCTACGGGTTTCTGAATGTAATCGTCCACTCTGCCTCCGGCCTCAAACAGAGTTTGAGTGAGTCACAAACTGCACATATTCAGACGAAATGAGTTACAAAAAAAAGCTCAACTTTAATGTGACCCTGCGCTAACAGAAAACAATGTGATTTTAGGTTAAACTTTCACATTTCAGCACTTAATTGGCAATAACTAAAACTGGTTCATTTGAAGGTATTGGAATAGATTTGTTTTCTGAGGATGACATCAAACAATCACCAGTTGTTTTGGTAATGTAATACATCTGCAAAGAACACTTTTGTGCCCATAAATTTGATTTGCTTCCAATCTTTTCTCTGTCAGATCTCTACTGCACATTGGAGGTGGACTCCTTTGGCTTCTTTTCAAATAAAGCCAAGACGAGAGTGTATCGATACACCACTGAACCCAAATGGAATGAGGTAAAAGATATTTAACACTACATGTAGAACAAGAAAAGCACTCGGAGAGCACAGTACTCTGCCAAGGCTGTTCATTCAACCATATGGCATTGTCAGAAATGCATCATATTTTGTAGAAATGTAGCATTTTTTTAGTTAGTTATTGATGATCAGAAACATAGAATGTGGCCATATATTTTAATATAGATGTATCCACAAACAAAATGATGTTGCGGTGAGCACAGGTATGTGTTATGCATGTGCACGTTATGTGTGGATACCAAATCACGTGACCTAAATATGTAGCGGGTGGCGAGAATTGATGGGACTCAGAAACACCACCACAATTTAATCAGTTGTTCCTTCTATGGTTTCCGACGGATAATTCCCTGTAAGTGCTCAGGGGTGGATTTGTAGTAGGATCACAATCATGTGATTGTCTACAGGCAGAACGTAGTGTTCACTTGTTGTCATGGTTACAGTGACGCTGTGCCACTATCTCAGTGATACAGAAATCCTTAACAAATCGGTGGATCCAGACTGTAAGCTGCATCACTGCCAAAATCTAATCAGGTGGCCTTTGTGTCATTTCTGACCTTTTCTGAAAATTTCTTTCAAATCCGTTAGTCTGTTTTTGAGTAATGTTGCACGCAGACAGACAGAGATATGGGCAAATGTACGGTGATTGTCACGATGCTGAAAGAAATGACATCTGAACTACATATAACCAACTCATACACAAATTTGTCTGCAGTACTATTTAATCAAGGTTGCACAGCACTAAAAAAACTATCAGTGTGTTTGTTTTCCTTCCACTCAGGAACACATACCTGAACACATTTCCTTCTTGGCACAGATTCCTGCTGCCTGTCATGTATCTGACATCTGCTCTCTTAATCAGTTAACTGTCCATCTCTGAGCAGTGAAAATAATGCCTCACACACCCCATGCAGAACATCTGCAACCCCTGCAAACATACAACAAACACGCACATGCACACGGCGTACGCATGCAAAGCAAGGCACACGTACAAAACCGTGTACGCAAATAAAACGGCACAGCTGGAGGATGGGTTCATCTGCGGTACAGAATTTTCCACAGCGGACCCGAAGACTCTTTGAGGATTTTGCTCAGCAAAATGGAAATAATATTAACTAACGAGGGGCTGCTGGTGATGACTCACATCTGTCCAAAAGCTAAGTGAACCAGCGCGGTGCGGGCCTCCGAACGATGTGCCAACCATATGCAGAGGGCTCTCTTACATAACAGCAGAATGTTGGTCAGCTGTGTGTTGCAGTGGGATGCATGGATTAAAAAAACAAGGGGATGCAGAGTTTTCCAAGAGTATAATCTCTTCATTTCATTATCTGTTTGCACCAAATCATGATTTTTTTTCCCCCTTTTTGCTGCAACATAATCTCCCAACAACTATTTTTGTGTCTTTTTTTTTTTCTTTCCCAAAGGAGTTTGAGATTGAGCTGGAGGGCTCTCAGACCCTGAGGCTGCTCTGCTACGAGAAGTGTTACAACAAGACCAAGCAGAACAAAGAGGATGGAGAGAGCACAGACCGCATCATGGGGAAAGGACAGATCCCGGTATGACATGACGTCACCCCCTTTTTTCAGCAGAGCCACCATGACTCATTACTGATAGGCAGTTATGTCACCATCAGTGCCACAAAAGCATGAAATCTATAGAAATGACTTGGATTGTACATGATGTCACAACTGGCTGATGATATCCATCACTTGAATATATAGAGAATGGATTGGTTTTGTCAGTAAGTGCAATTTAAATATCAAAAAGTGGCCGTTTGTGAACCTGATCAGCTGCACTGAAGTGAGAGAATGTGCAGCATTTTAATAGAACAACTCAAACCTTCAGTTTTCATCTCATTCATCCATCATTGTGTTGCCAGTTTTGGTTGTTGTAAAATATTCATCGCAATCCTGCACAGGTGAAAGAGACATGAACACCGTAAAGTGACACTATTCTTGCCTTGAGACTGACTGATCGTAGGTTGATGGTAGATTTAGACAGCTGCTGATTAGGTTGCCAAGACAACGCGAGCCATGTGTCACTCTGGAGATCAGCAGAGAGAAAGACGCATTAAAAACATGATTGTTTTTTTTCCAATCCTTCTTTTGTTTCACCACCCACAGCAGGGCAGACAAATGTGTTTATAAATGAGATGGTGTATTCCAGTTTTATTTTATTTCCACAAAAACGCACACATCAGTCTTCTGTTGGTGTCTGAAAGATGTGTTGCAGCAAAAGCAAGAAAACAAAAAACCTACAAAAGAGAGTAGATTTCCAACAGCAGCAGTATTCATTCTGAGCAATCTGTAGCATAATTTATGTCTTTAAACACCAGGAAATCTGCGTACACCAGGACGCTTTCTGTGGCTTACAGTCACATGCTCCACCTAGTGGCTCCTTCGGTAATCCTGAGACTCGATCCCCTCTTGACAGATGATGTCATTGAAAACGAGCCGTCTGGGTGGTGTGAAAGTTGCTCAGCAGGATTTTCATAAATCCCAGACAAGAAGCTGCCGCTCCTGTCTTCAGCACCAGTCACAGCGGCTGATTAATCTCACGTTTCACGGTGCACTTTTACTGTGTTACTCGTCTGCTGCGTGTTTAGAGCAGAAAAAGACGACTGGCTGATCGTGACGAGTGGCGTTGGCTTTGAGTCCCTTCAGCTTTATCCTCCATCATAGCCTGCTTTGTGTGCTTATTGTTGACTCATTTGCACACCATGGCTGCCTTTTTTTAGTAGCAGTTCGTACCGAATATTAATCCTTGCGTCATCTTGAGTTCTGCATTATGTATCTGTGGCCAGCAATTGATTATCAGATAGATTTTATTCTGCAAATGCACAAACAATTAGTAAAAAAATGGTAAAAAATCAGTTGGTCCCTGCAAAGCCACTTAAAAAAGCAAACAATCCTGCAGCTTAAGATAAAACATCTAACTGAGCTAACAATTGGATGTCATTAGGACACATTCATTGCATACAAATGCCAAAATACTATATTTGCTTATATTTTTAGATTCAGTTTCCTAAACTTGTAAAGCCTTCTGCATGTTTTCACAAAATCTGTTCCATGATTTCACCCCTTTACCTGAACCTCAAGTATTTATATTAGTCATTTATTTGTTTTTTAAGCGTACCCCTTCACTTAAGTCGTATTTCGAAGTGGTTTTTTTGCACTTTCTAAGCCCAATGAACTTTAATTGATGCGTAGAACTGCATATAGGCCTGTGTCCATCTAAAAAATAATCTATTCTCATGTTTTTACAAAGCATCTCAGAACTGTTGGCTGCATTTCAGCATTTAATAGGGTTTTGTTTTACCGATGTGTGATTTATTGGGAAATTTGTCTTTGCTAAACCTTCAGCTGGTAAATCCGGAGGAGATAAAATCATATTTCCTGGCTGAAAAACTCAAGCTTTTAAAACTTTTTTTACCAGAAAGCAAGAGAAGCTTCATTGTTTTTTTTGTGGAATGTGTTATTTCTTTATGGATAAATGACTCGAACCACACAGCGCTCTGAGCAGCAAAAGATTCAGTTATGAGAAACATGATCCAGGTTTACAGGCAACCAGATGGGGCTCTGGCTCAGTAAACATACAGCATACAGTATTCTGTGTCTGTGCGTGTTTGTTTGTCCGCCGTGTGTGTGTCTGTACTCGGCTTTTATTGGCCCAGATGGATCGACTCTTCAGATCTGAGTGTATTTGGGTGTGAATTTAGTCTCTCTGAATAAATTATGTTTGTTTATCGTGGTTCTAAAAATACAATAAAAGGATGTAGCGTATCAGCAGCACCTTTGAAAACGTTCTGCTGCAGCGGAGGGAAGATTAGTGCAGTCGACGCAGTTTTAACTTTAGCCCGTCAGAACCGAACACTGCATAAGTAGGACAAATGCATGTGAGGATAACTTCATCTTAACAAGGCAAATAAGCATTAAACACGCTTGAACCCGCAGTGGATTAAGAGGGAAAATGTTTCTTCATTCGTATAATATAAAAATTCTTTGATCTACTTGGATCTCAGTTTGTATAAATTTGTGTACTGTCGCTTGTAGCCTATGAACTTTACTGATTTCAGTTTTTTGTATGTAATCTCCAAACAAACAAACTGACAAGTGTGTGCAAAAGTATCAATTAGAGCAATATAGAAAAGTTCCAGTGTAAATGCGATCAGCTTTATGTATTTAAAGAATGAAAGTAGTGGATCAGCAGTAAAAAAAACATATTTCTACATATATGTCAGTATTAGATTGTCAATGCCACATCAGTGCATACGCACAATGTTACTGCAAGTCACGGTGGAGCTAATTTTACCTGCTTTGATTACAGTTAAATTGGTTCCCAATCTGTGGTTCGGGGCCCTCCAAAAGATCAGAAGAAAAATCTGAGGAGATTAGTAATGAGAGAAGCAAAGAAGGAAGATTTCTCCTACACAAATTAGTTTGTTGGACATTTTTGCTAATCTATTTGGGTTTTTTTTGTTAAAATTATCGATCATTTAAACAGTTATTGAAATTAAACCATGTAAAAAGTATAAAAGGGAATGACAGTTTAATTTATTTGATTTTATATATAAATTTCAGTTAAGGTCACAAGCATGCTGCAGTGTCATCATTATTAAAGTAACCTGTAACTATAGCTGATATGGTAGCCTAAAAAATAATGTTTCCCTCTGAAATGTGATGTTGTGCAAGTAGAAAGTGGCATAAAATGGAAATATTGAAGCACATATTGAAGTTTCTCTTCTTAAATTAATGCACTTATTTACTTTCTGCCACTATAAATGAGAAACATGTCAAAAATGGCAGCTTACCGACAGTGATTCTGAAGGATTTCTTACTTTTTGAATGTGATTTTCTTCCCTCAGCAGCAGTTTATTGTGGTACAGATGTAATTATGTAAGTTTTAGGTCAAAGGAAATATAACTGGTCCATTAAAATGTTGTGTTAATCTGCATTATGTGTTTATTTTGCCTCCTTTTAGCTTGACCCTCAGACACTCCAAGGCAAAGACTGGCAGAGGACAGTTATTCCCATGAACGGGGTGAGTAGATCGCTTTAATCCCTCTGATATTTTCTCTTTTTCTTTCGTTGCTCACTTTACTGTTAAACAAAATATCTACTGTTTTAAAATTCTCCTATTAGGTGTGAGCTTTAGTTCAACCTTACAGTCATACTAAAGTATCACGCAGCACTATGGGGTCTTCTGAACAGCTTCACCAGGATGTGGTTTAGCAGTTTCAGTCTACATCTGGTTCAAACATGGCAGGATTTCCTCTAGATCGTGGGATGCCAATTGCAGATGGATTTCCAGGCTTGTACGGCAGCTTTTCACCCTGTAAACCTGTTTTAACTTTAAGCCCTTTCTTCCTGTGTCAGATCGAGGTGAAACTGTCCATGAAGTTCACCAGCAGAGAGTTCAGCCTGAAGAGGATGCCCTCGCGGAAACCCATGGGAGTGTTTGGAGTCAAGATCTCCACCGTGACCAAGTGAGTTGACAATAAAGTAAAGAGAATAAAAAGTAAATAAAGAATAATCAGTGGCCACTTTTAGTATGGAACTACAAGCAGTTATCCATGATTTTGTTGGTCTATTATTATTTGAATTCTGCAATCGACTAACATTCCTTAGGGCATGATTCTGCATCTTTTTGTTTCTTTGCTCACATCCCACAGTGTTAGTCTAATGGTTAACTGTTTCCCCAGTATTTCGCTTTGTTTGGATTTACACAAATGTTAAAGAAATCAGTTTAGGTCACTGATATCTGGCTGGGTTGATGATTAACCTCCACTGGACTGCTGTGTCTCTTTAGAACGTCCTGACTGGTTCATTAACAAATCACATTATTTCTTGTGCAGTCTTATCAGTTGGGAAGGAAAGAACTTGCAAATGCGTCGGGGAGTTCAGGTTTGCCATGATTGTTGCTGATGAGTGACATTTAATGAGATTTTAAAGATAGCAAGTGGATTAACTAGAATTACCAGAAAAAAATCAATTAGGGATGTAGATAGAACATTTTAGCAGAAACACAAAGAGTCCGAGTCCTTCCAGTCCTAAAAGCAATGCAACAAAATGCACTTAGTGCCGCATCATTTGTTCAGTACATTTGCAAATATGTTTCCACTCTGCATAAAACAAGTTTTTCGTGACGAATCTTTTTGTTTTTGCCGTCATCCAGGCGAGAGCGCTCCAAGGTGCCCTACATTGTCCGGCAGTGCCTGGAGGAGATTGAGAGGAGGGGCATGGAGGAGGTGGGCATCTACCGAGTGTCGGGGGTGGCCACCGACATTCAGGCCCTGAAGACCGCCTTCGACACCAGTGAGTGGAGCTTTCACTATACAGAGACACAGAAAAACATGTGCAAGTGTCCTAATTTCTGAGATGGTCTGTTTCAGAAGGCACTCATGGAAGCACAAGAAACCAAAACAGCAGTAGTGTAAAATTATTAACTGATGATGTTGTGTTTGCACATGTACAGCATTTAATATACACAACCGTTTAAAAGTATGTCCCTGTTTTTGAAAGAAAAGCATTTTTTTTTCAATGAACATAACATTAAATGAATCATAAATCCAGTCTCGATATTGTTAATGTGGTAAATGACTATTCTAGCTGGAAATTTTTAATAGAACATCTCCATAGGGGTACAGAGGAACATTTCCAGCAACCATCACTCCTGTGTTCTAATGCTACATTGTGTTAGCTAATGGTGTTGAAAGGTTCATTGATGATTAGCCATAATTAGATGCAATTATGATGTGAGAGCTTTCATTGAAAACATGAAATTGTCTGGATGACCCCAAACTTTTGAACGTAAATGTACATTTGTGCTTGCATTCCCTTGTGATATGATAAAGCTGGATCTGACATATATTTCTAGGAAAGAACCCCAAGATGCTTTATGGACCAACACCATAAGGAAAGCCTTTTAGTAATCTTTCTAAAGTGTGAATCAGGTGATCATTGTCATGAGTTTGCAAGGACCTGATGTGAAAGTGATTAACAGCACTTATAGACTGATTCATTTATGCTGACTTGCATTTGGATTCATGTATTTAATAATGAATGCATCTTTTTTTTTGTGAGGTGTGTGGATTTTCCTTCTTGAGATACTGACAGTTATGAGGCACGGCGACTCTGCTTGCGCTGAGGTGTTTCCCTGACTTATCTTTAATCGTTGCAAACTTGCCGTCTTCGTCACGTTCTCGTTTCTCTCCCGCAGATAACAAAGACGTGTCGGTGATGATGAGTGAGATGGACGTCAACGCCATCGCAGGGACCTTGAAGCTTTACTTCAGAGAGCTGCCAGAACCACTCTTCACTGATGAGCTTTACCCTAATTTTGCAGGCGGCATCAGTAAGACGCTGAGTTTGATGTTACTCACACATGACGTAGCTTATAATTGATTAAGTCAGGCAACTAACTGCTATAATTCAAACTGATTGTAGCAGTTGAAATGTCTATATGTCTCATTAGAGTTGATGTATAAAGCTTTACTTTAAAACATGGGAAATAATCGTATAATGAACGGTATCTTTTGCTTCTGTGCAGCTCTGTCTGATAGTGTCGCCAAAGAGAGCTGTATGCTGAACTTGCTGCTGTCTCTGCCAGAGCCCAACCTGGTCACATTCCTTTTCCTCTTGGATCACTTGAAGAGGTAAAAACAACTGAACGCACCCATGTAAAATGTAGACATGACTACACACACACACACACACACACACACACACACAGAAACACAGACTAAATATACATTAACACATCAGTCCATGAGTTTCCAGAAGGTGAATTTAACAGTGGCCACTCACAGGTGCAAGATTTTAAATTCACTTGTTCTGGTATTATCAAAATCGTATAATATTTCAAACTTGCAATTCTGAGAGTTCTATCTAACACTGAAATACATGAGTCTTCAAAATGGTTTACCGATGCTGCTTTTACACTATGAGGTATTCAGCTACAACAGCAAAATGTCTCCTGGTTGCCATGGTGATTCTGAAGAGGTTGAAACATTATACCAGCGCCAACAATGCAGACGCATCTGTTTAAAAGCACTGCATGAGTGGATAATGGATGGACCTGGAGGCTTCTTTTTGTATTTATTTTACATTTAGAAGCAAAGCCTTGGATAGTTTAGGATTTGTTGACAGTTTCTGTGGTTTGTAATTAATCATTTAGTCAGAGTTTTTTGGGGTTCAATCAGCACTTCAAAGCTGAAGTTGATTCATTTTGAGGTAATGTTGAATGCAAAATAAATATCAGCACTGTTATTCAGACCAGTAGTAGACACAAGGCCCAATATGGTTTTTGTAGGGCCAATATCAATTATGAGTAATCAAAGAGACCAATAAATGGTCTTCAACAGTGCATTTGCAATAAACAGGAGAACCTTGGTGACAAAGTTCCAAAAATTCCAAAAACTCCAGTACAAAGCTGCATTCAAATGCATTGATTTATGTTTTACGTACTGTATATTTAATTAAATTACTTTTGGACATGACATTTATCCTTCTGTGTTGATAGTCTTTTATTCATTCCTGATCACATAATGCTGTGTGTGGGATGCTGCTCAAAACCAGAGACTGGAAACGGCTGCATCAGAACCAAAGTACCTCATATTTAAATTAACTTATTTAATCAGGAACCAGCTAAAATGATAATGATTCCGGTAATCAGAAAAATGTGGAATATCAGATCTGATAATCTGCCAAGCCAACAATCGGTGGACTCCTAGTACACACTAACGATTGTCAGAGGCTGAGGACCTTGGTGGTCATTCAGAAATTGAAAACGGCAAATGTGACTCCATTCAAAAGAAGCCTGACATGATTTACTGTAAAGCTTCTTTCTATGCCAGAAATCACCAGGCTCACTCATCAGTTTATAATGTGCTTTTGGGGGTTTTCCTCTTTGTTAGTGTGCTGTGTAGCATGTTTGTGTGAGTAGAAGGTCTGCAAACTTCCAAAGTTTCTCCCTATGTGTGTGATGCAACCCGATTTCAAAATCTGTTGGGGAAATACCTCATCTGAAGTCCAGTTTTTCTTCCATCACTTATCAGTGTAAGACATTTGCATAACAACCTAGACAAAGAATGCGCTTTCGCCATTATTTCTACACCAGATCTGGGTGTTACGCTACATAACCACATTACCTAGCTTTCGTCATGACAGCTGACCAATCAGAGTAGACTGGGCTTTTCAGGTGGGAGGCCTGAAAGAGACAGGAGCCAATACAGAGCATTTCAGACAGAGGGTGGGAAAAGTTATTAAAAATCTACAATATGAGGAAAATAATTAGTTTTTTCATCATGGAAGCATGTAAACATGTTCTAGTAGATCCAAAAAATAATGTTATAAACCTGCAAATATACAAAATCTGGGCCCTTTAAGGTTTTTACTCTTAGCACTCAGCTCCTTCACTGCTCATGTACACCTCTATATTTTCCTTATGTACTCCATCTATACCACTAAATGGACTTGTGTTCCTCTATGCAGGGTGGCAGAGAAGGAGAGCATCAACAAGATGTCTCTCCACAATCTGGCAACAGTGTTCGGGCCGACTTTGCTCAGACCCGCTGAGAAAGACAGCAAGATCCCTGCTAACCCAACACAACCCATCAGCATGGGGGACAGCTGGTCCCTGGAGGTTATGGCACAGGTGAGCCACGCAGTTCAGCTTCAGCCTTTTCCCTCTGCGTTAGATTTTTGCTAACCTCTTTCTATTCCTTTCTCAATGTCTATTCAGGTCCAGGTGTTGCTGTATTTCCTGCAGCTGGAGACGATCCCAACCCCAGACAGTAAACGACAGAGTATCCTCTTCTCCACCGAAGTATAGAGCTACAAATGACTCTGTCTGACTATGAAGGTGTGAAAAAGAGACAGACACTGGCTCAAAGTGAGCCTATTTGTACGGTAGTATGTTTTTGAATTGACTGACCGCTCGGCTCTTGCCGCTGGAAAGGATTGTCTCCGGCGTTAACCTGCTGTGCTTGAACACAAGAGGGTGCCACTGGGCCTCTGAAGCTCAGAGGATGGAGGTCCTTGCCATTCGTATCTCTCATTACCTGATAGTTAGTATGATTCCTTGTACCTCCAGTGATTTTTTTTTTGGGTACATGCACCGTCTTGCATTTCTCCGCCGTGCTTCTCTTGTGGGTCTACAATGCTGAACTTTTACAGCATAACTGAAGACATTGGATGGATCGAAATCAGACCACAAAGAAGGAAGCGTGTCTTGTCTTGTTTCTTGGAATTGGTTTCGCCAACAAATCTCCACGCATCTTTGCGTTCGGGCATTGTTCTGTATTTGTGTTTATTTTGGACAATCACTAAGTCATCTCAAACATTGCTTCACGTCCTGTTAAAGGAGAAAAGTGTGTCTTACGTAACGTCGGTGCATTCTTTGAGACAAGAGGAAACATTTGCGCTGTGGCTTGGAGCTGAAAGTCAACGTGCAGAGCTGCCACCAGACTGGCTTTTTTTTCCTGTCAGCCAACACCTGTAGGTTAAAGTGTTTACAGCGTAAACAAACCCAGTTGATGTGTGTAAAGAAAAAAAAGGAACCCAATAATTCGTCACAGTCTGTGGTTTTTCAAACTATAAATGCAAATTTCCTCTCTTATGTCTTGTTTCTGTCACAAGGTAGGCTCCAGCTAAAATACCCAGGAAGCAATATATTTTCTAACATAGGAACTGTTTGTGTTCATCTTTTCTGACAAAATGTCCTTCTTATTATAACATCTTGCCAAACTAATTTTTTTTTTTGTTTCTAGGGAAAAAGGAAGCCGTTGTATTTACAGATAGACTACATGTACATAATCTTAAAGTTGTATTTTTCTTTTCGGTTAACAGTATAATCATTGTTGCCGTTATTGTAATTTATTTCGGGGGGGCCTGGTGATGAAATAGTTTTTCTATGTGAACATTTTATTTCTTTTCTGTCTAAGAAAGTGGTAGGTCTTAGCCTTGACTTCAAGTCTTGCAGTGAAGAAGCAAGATTTAGCCTTGTTCTAATAGAAGCTACTCAGCTGTTCAGTCCAGCCTATCAATGGTTCATTTAGGTCTTATTGTGAAAGGTAACCCACACATTCTAGTTACATCCCGTATGCTGCTGTGGGAAAAAAGGCACAAGCTCTTTAACGTCTCACATCCAGAGACCATCGCCTGTTAGCGTAGACATTATGCAATGTCATGATACAGCACACACACAGACACACGTATGACATCGTCTGATTTTTTTTTTGTACCATTTCATCTGTGGCTGCAGAAGTGCACTCATGTTAGAACTACTGTATTACAATTCAAGTGGCCTGAGCACTCCACGTTTATGTCCAATGAAGAGCTTACCTTTTGGTTTTAATGAAGGAAATGTATTTTTAATTCTCTCACTCATTGTCTACAACTCAATGGCCAAGTTAGAGAAGAAACTCTTATTTTGTTGATACTAAAATTGCATATTTCTATTATTAATTTCTTTGTCACTGATTTAACATGCAGGCATGTTTTCTTGTTTTTATTTCTCTGTTTTGATCCTGTCACTGCTGTTCTGATGTCGTCACAGATTTGGATTGGGGATGTTCATGTGGATCTTGTTTACATCACTACAGGATGTCCTTTTATAGTCAATATCACTACTGGTTTCCCATTTATATTATAGGCATAAAACTAAAACCAATGCATCTGATAAGGGCTCATGTGTGCTTGTGTCCGTGGTGAAGATAGCATCAGAAGGCATACATGAGAAGGCTTAACAAAAGTTTGCCTCTCAATAGGTTCTTGAGGATTATGAATACATATCAACCCTCTAAATATTAAGTTTACTTTGTCCTTGCAATGTCCCAAAGACATTTCTGTTTCCTGTTGTCAATTTAGTCCACAGATTATTGATAAAGCGCCATTAGTGTGTCTGCTTCATGAATATTGCCGTTAAAATTTCTGTCCACCATCGTGTACTTCCACTATATTCCGGCCTGATGTATCACACTCCCGTCTCATCACCGTCTATATTTTCGGGTGCGAGACAGGGAGTGAATCATTCATTTTATCACCCCATGCATCACCTTTACAACAAGTCCCGATTGCCTGCACTGCTCTACCCTATCGTGCCTCAACACTTATGCTTTTGTTCAGCACCTGTGGTACAATAAACGTCAGTGAAAAAACACTGACAGTGACGTCTTTTCTCCTGTTGCCTTTGCTGAGGACAGCCACACGTCTTTCATCTCTTATATAGACTAAGACAGGACCTTAAACTTAAGCACGGTCTTAGCTCATACTGTAACATGCCTGTTTCTACTCGCCACCTTCATCTGACTGTGATGCTGTAACTGTGTTGAAGTTGGTCTTATTGGGAGCAGAAATTTCTTTCCCATGTCCTTGTTTTAGCTCTTAAAATTTCCTCTAATGCCTTTTATTTGTATTTATTGATGCTCTCTCTCGCAGTTTGCTATAAGGCGGTCTGCTGGATCTATTTATTTATAATATAATGTCATTGGAAGCTAAATTAATGTGAGAAAATGGTCTTTGTATGGTGTGCTGTCTTTGAGAAATTCTCTTTTATCTGCTTTTGTTTCTCAAACATCCTGTTAAGGTTGCAACAATTTGTCTCTATTTCATCCCAGAATCACAACCAGCGCGTAGAACTGCAAAATGTCTCTTCAGTTCCTGCACTGTCAGCTCATGTTTGAGTCCTTTGTGTTGTACAACAGACTGGCCACTGTGATTGTTCATCTGATTTAGATACCTGAATAGCAGGCGCAGGTTCTTGTCCATTTAAACGGTAGATTCTGTGAGTTTGCGTAACTCCAACTTCTCCTACTTTTCCATAGAGTTGTATAATATGTATTATACTAGAGAACACATAATTTGGTTTCCCTTTTATTTATTGTGGCGTCCACTGATTGTTTTGAGGATTGAGCTGGTGCACCTCTAGTCTCTTTGGAAATCTGAACTGTCAGTGTGTGGTAGAGGAGAAACAAGTTTTATATTACTCTGAATCTGCATTGTTTTGGTCTGTTGATTGTCACTGTAATTGCATGTACCCTCCATAATACAGTTCCCCTCCATAACCTCAGTCCCAGCCAAAAACTGTGGAGTAGCCTGAAGATATGGTACATATAACTCTATATGAAATCTCTTGCATTTATCGTACATGACCCTGGTATCTATCACTACATTTCCACACTATAGTTAATACTTTCAAATGCTGCCTCTTCTCTGACTTCATGCTACCATTAAATTAGGCTACTTTAATCTTTGGGGAAATAGTTTTGTTTTATTCAACGTATAACAACGTGAAGCTGAGGACGAGACTTGCCGACCACCACAAACATTTTTATTCCTCAACTTTTGACTCTTGTTCCTGTTAAATATTCAATGTTCTGCTTGTAGAACTGTAAAAAGGAATACTGTATTCTGAGGGCAAACATGTTTGGAAGGCATTTGCAGCCTATGTTTGTACACAAAAATGTTAAATAAAATCTCCTGTATCTACATAGAATGATGAACCTTTTTTTTTCCAAGGGGAGAAGATTTGTCACCTGCCATGTTTTTTAGTGATTAGCTAGTTCACATTAGCTACATGCCTCTTATTAAAAGTGTAATACATGTCATATGAACTGCGCTGTAAAAATATAAATGGGTCAATATATTATTGCGGGACTTTTTGTAACATAGTTGACAGGTAGGAGTTGACATTTTTGCCATTTTCAGCAATAAAATCAACATGGCGGCTGATAACCAAACACCACATGGCATTTATACGGAAAGATTCTTTTAAATATTACATATACAATTGAGTAAAATTGAAAATTATTTCTAAAGATATTGTGGTAAACCTGCTGACATGCCATAAATCCACACTTGACTCACACACTACTTTATATTAAATGATTCAGAAAGCCTTGGAGTCTTCCAGTCTTTTCTTCAGGAGGAAATGACATCATGTGGAGCAGGTCATGTGATCTGGAATTAACACACTTCCTTGAGAGGTGTTTTTGTAATGGGGAACTTAGTGGAAAGGGATTTCTCGGACACAGATACAATTTATTTTCCATATAAAATTTGATATATTACCAAAAAAGAAAAATCTGTCATGATTATCTCAACTTAATAAAAAAAGAACACAATCAAAATAGTTTTTGAATCAGCTCATTTTATTATTGTTTAGCTAATTAGAAGGTGGTTGTTATTAAATTGGGATGTTATTTAGTTGACAATTTAGTGATATCCAGTCATTTTTTATTAAGTGATTGTTTCCATAATAAATAATTATGGAATTTGTAAAGACATGATCATAATGAACACAAAAAACTGTTGTTTTTTTAACTTTTAATTAAAAATGTATACAAGATGTATCCCATGGGCTTCAAAAGCTCCTCAATTATATATTGATGTTTTTCATCCCATTGTTAATGAGGAGATCATTGTAGAAAGTCATAGTTGTAGTCTGTACTTTGTAGGATTTAAGACTCATTCCAATGAAGAATTACACTTAGAAATTGATTTTTTTAAAAGTTGTCTTTAGCCTCTTTAATCGGCATTCTAAGATGTATTAATATTTTGTTTTTAACAAAGAATATAGAAGTATTGTTTTTGTTTTTTGCATGTCACTTCTCTTGTTTCAGTGAAATAAAATTGGACACAACTTGTAAAATACATAAATTTTTAGTTGTCCACCATAAAAGATGTAATAAATTTAAGGGTACGTTGGTTCTTTCTCACTGCATGTTGTGAAACCTTTAAGATGGAGCGCAGCAGCAGCAGAAGAACAAGAAGAAGCTAAGAAGCAAACTCTGACTCCCACTGATTGCTCTTTGAGGTTGCCAGTTCAGCTTGTTTCCGACCGTTGACTCAAAACCTCAGGAAGCCGCATTCTGCAGATGTACACAGAGGTGATGTTGCTCTACTGTAGTTTGAACAGCTCTGTACATGGTTCAGAATCTACAGCTTGTCAGATTAGGTTAAATCACCTTTAACATCATTTTTTAGACGTGTCGGCCTAAGTCTTATCCTCAGTGTCACTTTTCAATAACAACTGTTATAAATTTAGAGCAGAATCCTAAATAGACAACAGGATGTGACCCATTGGAGCAGGCTAAGTTGTGTTTATGAAGTATTTGCTTCATATTTTTAAACCCATGTGCTTGAGATCTTACTTTCTTTCAGCAGGAGACATACAGTCATGGGAAAAAAATGATGAGACCACCCTTGTTTTCTTTCATTTCTTGTTCATTTTAATGCCTGGTACCACTAAAGATATATTACCTGAAGAATACAATGAACACGACAAAAAATGCAGCTGATTACATAACACTTGTATTGTATTCTGGGTTTTAAAATTTTTCAGTCGGTGCGTAGCATATGATCAGTTTTGCCTGTAAGTAGAGAACTTTGTTTAGAAATGATGAATCTTAGTACTGTCTGACATTAAAACTCATACTGACACTGCATAAACAGTCCTTCTAGAGAAATGCTCCTATAGTTCTCCAGTTTGGTTAATCGCACTACGTCAGAACTGTTGAAAATGACTTCATGAATTAGACAGAATTGAGATCTGAAGATTAGCTGTAGATTTTTTACAACTCTTTTATTGTAATGTTGGTACATTTTTCTATTTTTACTGCAAATCATATTACATTTACAGTATTTAGATTATTCTTTCTGTAAGCTTTCTGTAATTATTAAGCTGTCATCTAACAACAATCATTGTTCTATGTGTAGATTTATTATATTTTTTTTACAAAGAATGTCGTAAAAGTTCACTATAAAACTACAAACATTTATACTTTTTACAGATATTTTATTGTAACTTTAGAAATATTTCTGCAGTAAAAGGTATTTTGCAGATTTTTTTAGATTTCTAGTATAAATTCTAAAATATTTACTATATTTTTCTGATATTCTTCAGATTGTGATCTGTAATTTTTAATTGAATTATCTTCAGTCATTTAAAGACAGTTACTATTTCATAAGTGACATTTTAATTTATTTATGACATATTTTGGGGGTTGTATGTTTTGTTTATTTATTTTAGTTGTTGCTTTTACCATTTTTGAATGTTACAGAACGCTACTATTTATTAGGTATTTTCTGACAGGCTTTTTGCCAGATTATGACCTTTTATTTCTTTTCTCTTTTACAGTGTGGAAGATTCTCAGCGGTTACAATGTGCCACTGGAGACTTGAATTGATTTAATGGAGTAGTTCTGATGCAAAAAAAAGAACAATAAAAAGAGATTGGGGGGAAAGATTCAAAAGATAGATGTATATTTGAGGCTGTGTAACTTTTAAACTGCTAAATTGTTAATTAGATAGACAGTTGAACAATCCGAGATACCTCAAGCGTTAAACTTAAATATAATAAAATGATAAAGTGGCGCTTAGGATGGCACCAGACTGATATTTTACGCAAAGTACCTGCAGTGTGATGTAACCCCATGGATAACAACATGCAATTTTAATCCTATTTGACTGTGTATGTTCTCCAAACAGCCTAATTTACATCACACCAAACAATGTGCTGGTTGTAGTCATCAATAGCCTATAAACTAAATTAGATTTTATTTCACTCTCAGTCTCTTTTTCTCATCCGTCTGTCTTTGATTATTTCCATTCACACACCACAGTGTTGCACATCTCACACAGATAGTCTTCTTTCCATCACTTCAGAGGACATCATGTTGACTTGCATTCATTTCCTTGACACTCACTGTAATCCCATTTATTACTACATTCCTTACAATAAGCCTCAACTAAACTTAAATCCTCACCATCACATCAAATTATTTACCTCAGGAGGATCCGTCATTGACCCAAAAAGGAGGCTGGACCCCACAATTTGACTGCATAAACAGATGTACGTCCCCACAACATATGTAACATGAGCAGACACACCACACACCTACACGCACACACACACACGCACACGCGCACGCGCGCGCGCGCGCACACACACACACACACACACACACACACACTGGAGGCGGTAACCTTGCGGCGGCGCGTTTTCCTGTTGCTCCTTCAGTCTCTTTCTGCCAAACCAAGCATGAGCCGCGGTTTCTCTCACATTGACATTTTGTTTTCACTTTTGTTTCACTTTGTTTCGCCACTTTACAACGCTTTTTCGTCTTCCTTGGCGCTGAGCCAGTGGAGTGATCATCCAGACGCATAGATTGGGGAGAAAGGCTGCGTTTTTTTTTTTCCATCCTAACTATACGGTAAGAGAAAATGAACTTTTTCCTCTTTTTTAGGCTTTGTTTTGGATGCGTTGGTGAAGATGTTGACTGTTTTAAGAAGTGAGTACTATAGACTAATAGGTGTTTTCATAGGCCAATGCGTAAAATCCAGAGATTTTACGCACAAAAGCGCACTGAATCTATAGCCAGGTTATTCTTCTACTGTTGTAGCTTTCACTTTTACATGAATGTTGATTTGTTATAACGATTAACTAGTGAAATAGATGCTTTGTGACTAAGCCTATGTGTTTATGGAGTGGCTATAATAAGTATAGTAGTGCTTTATCGGGCTGATAAATGGAAATGAAAACTTGCATGTGATCATTTCCTTTCACTGGGCATCTACTACATCATGTTTACTCTTTGTTGTCATAACTGTCCCTGCTATCAGGAGTTTACAATATGATACCAGTACCTCTCTCATTAGTTCCACTCACTGTGCTTTTGCCAGTAGTAATACAGCAGCTTCTCTTTCACAATGGCTTCCCACTTTGTTTTCCTTTGACTGAGCTGAGCCGGCACATTGATTGACAGAGCAGTGACAGATCCTGTCCGGCAGGATGTGCATTTTCTTATCACTTCCTCCAAAGCTGTTGTGGGCACATATGTCTATGGTCATAATGATTAGAGTTTTTGCCAGAGCAGTCAACTGGAAAAAGGGGAAGATAGCTTTTTTTTTTTTTTTTTTTTTTTACAAGCTATAAACTGCAGAATTGGGGAAAGGTGCGTAAGTGCTGTTTTGTTTTTCCGCTGTAAATTTAATGGTTTTGCAGGTTCTAAAACTTTCACAGCCTCATGAGGTGTGCTGCTTATTGGCTTTCCAAACACACCGGATAAATCCTGGTTTTTGAATTCCATTGGCCTGTGAGAAAGTATAAATGGCACAACAACAGAGCAGATGTGGGACTTTGATCAAATATGCTGCCTTTTGGGATTACTGCTGGTAAAACTACATAGTTAAGTGGTATTTCTTTTTTTTTTCCATTTTTAGAGCTGCCACTGGCTCTGTGTTCTTACATTCTCATGATAGGAACCTTACCATGCAGTATAGCCATTAAATATGTCTTGGTGATCACAGAAAATGCTGCCTAAGCAGGAACAAATCTATATTTAAATGAAGCTGACTAATCTTTGGAAGTTGCTAATTTTAGAAGAACATTAAAACGGAAATTCACGTTTCTTCCTCCAGTATTTCTGTAGTTCGTTATTATTCAGCGGGGAGTTCCCTCACAACTAAATTTAACTGAATATTAACTTGATTTAAATCATTTCTGACAAATATCAATCTACTTAAGAACAGAAAGCTACTTTCCCTTCAAAATTGATGATCTGATGAGGTTTAAGATATGAATGAAACTTCATGTCATCAAGTTGTCGGGCAGTTTGAGTTGAAGCAGCAGGGAGAAAGTCATCTTTATGGGGATGGAATACTCAGAAATTCTTAGCATATTAACATGATCAGTTGATCAATCTGCTTTCCTTAAGTCGTAATAAAAATGAGCACCTCTTTAGTGTTTCTTTAATGGTAACATGTCTGAGAAGCTTTGCATCAGAACTGGGGCTCTGATGAGGAACAGTGGGACTGAATGAAGATCAGATTGCCTATTGTGTCAGATATGTTGATGTAAGGCTCCTAAAATAGGTCCCTAAATTGTTCTGATAGTGACCAAATATCCCTTTCGTTGCCTCAGAAATATTTGCTTGTTGTGCTTTCATTCTTGTTGAATCTTATCTTGTCTAATCTGACTTGCTGTATGGACTTTGGCAGCAACTGGGTGATATTTACATACCATTGCTTTCTCTGTTGTGTGTAACTTTCATTGGTAGCATGTGGTCTCCATCCCTCAGTTCACAGGAGATAAAAGCACATTTTACATCTGTATATTTGTGTTTCTACTAACAGCCTTAGTCAATCTGAACTGGTGTATCCCTCACGATACCATTACTGCCATTATAGCCAAAACTATTCCGTATTTTTGAGGCCATAACATCTCAGATTAAGTATTTGGACAGTTAAACATTTTGTTCTTCAGGTTCTGTGTTTCAACACATACAGTATAAACTGGATACCACATTAGCATGGTAAATCTCAGCTTTAATTTGAGTATATTTACATCAACATGGAAAGAACTGTGTGAGAAATATTGTGCACAAAATGTGGGTGTCCAAATTAAGAAACTTTTTTTATTTTGCAGTTAAGGATTGAAATCTTAAACCAATAAGCATCTTCAGACACATTGGCCTTCCTTGGTGATGCTTTCTAGCTTTTCACTGCAGCCACATTTTATGCTCACTTGTAGTAGAATCTCTTTGCAGGTGCAACTAGACCAGCCCTCAGTAGATGGCAGAACCACGCCCAGACCTCTAACTCCACAACTGAGCAGGGAACCTTAGACCGATCTTCAGTGCCAAGTTTGATTATCCTGACTTCAGCACTTGCGGAGATATCTGAACGGACATACACACATACATACTTACCCAGCCAGCCAGATACCGAAGCGAATGCAGTAACCCCGCTGACGTACACGTCAGGCGTCTTTAATGAAGCTCACTCTAGCTGAGATGAAGTGGCACAACCCACTAAGGATATTTCACCTTTTCACCCTAAAATACTCTTTAGTTACTTGACTGTATATTTAAGATTGGGGTCCTGTTTTGATTCACATAGAGTGCCTTTGCATGTTTCTGCATGCACCTTATCACCTCTGTCAGCAGGGAAACCATTAATAAATGCCAGTGTACTGGTTGCTCTGGCAGCCATAACTGTACCGCCAGTGTGTTTTGACAAGTGAGGTGTTATGTTATGGATCATGAGATGCTTTCACTTTCCTCTTTCCATCCTTATGGTCTTTTCTATACAGTATTTATAGGGTTTACATCTTCCAGTGCCTCTGAGGTTGTAGTCATCAAGTACAGATACATTTATCTCCACGGCGAAAAGTGTTCCTGAATCCACCAGACTTGTGGTATAGTTTTTCTCATTGACTGTATACATAGATGAACAAATCCAATGTGTCATCACCCATATGTTTGTTGAAGAGCAGTTTTAAAGCTCAGTGTGGAGGCTCTGACCATTGTTGTCTTGACAGCACCTGGCTAAATCTAATCCCACGACTTGGCGACTTGCCAACCAAAAATTAGTCCCACCCTCATGCAAAGCCTGATTTATTGTCTATTTTGCAATAAATGAGATCATAATTTGTATTAATTTAGAGTGGAGTAATGAAAGAAGGCTTGAAACTAGTGACTGAGACCTTAAACTCTTTAAGAAAATCAGATGAGAAATAAAGTCATTTTCTAACTGACTTCCATACAATCAGACTGCTTTTTGCCAACAGAGTAGTCACCCCTGCTGGTCATTAGGCAGAATGCAGGTTTAAGTCACTTCCACATTAGCTGGACCTTTCAAACCTGGAGCCTACATTTATCTTTTATATTCTACAATCTTTTAGCTTGACTGGGTGCTTTACAATGATCCCCGTCTTTGTGCTAAACCAAGCCAATCACTTCTTGCTTTTAGGTACATATTTAACACAGAAACAGAACTGGTATCAGTGTTTTCATCAAGAAAATGAAGAAGCTTGGTGGGTTCTACTGACAGTGTTTTAAAACGCAGCTACAGAAAAGTTAATCAGAGTAGAGTTCTTGTAAATATCGGTAACTGCTGGTGAGAAAATAAATAATGCTACATTAACCATTCTACAGTATCAGTGCAGTTCAGCTAAAAACCTGTGCTGTGTCCTTCTCACTCCCCCTGTGTGATTTTACCCCAGTAAGCTGAATGGTTTGGCCTACATTCCTACTTTTCAGACCTCTTTTTTCTAAAGGTTATCTGAGGTTGTACGTGGTTTGCATCATAAAGGCTAACCTGCTTACAATATAGAGGAATTCAGCTAAATGCCCTGAAAAAACACAGCAAACATAGTTCAAAAACGTGTTCCGACAATACTCCAATTGCTGTGAAATTTATGGGTTGTTTATTTTGCGTAATTATCGGTGATTGTGGAGGAAAGCATGTCAGTGGTGGGAATGATTAGTGGAGGGGTTTTGGGAAACTTTTCCTAAAAAGAATGGTCCATTGTTGGATTGTCTGCTTTGGCCCTGTATGGTAAGCAAACTGTTCCCTGTCTTCTAGAGATAGATGGCTTTTCTGACCTGTGTGTGTATGTGAATGTCCATGTGGTAACTCTGTTTAAACAGGCTAGCACCAGTGAGATCTTTGTCTCTCTGCAGACCACTGCTGTTAATTCGACAGCCACTGGGCAACCTTCCCAGATGCTCCCTCGTCGATATTCTGCCGCCGTCTGTGACAAGGTTTACTGAACGGAGGAGACAAAGATCGGCGCAAAGAGGAAGACTAACAGACTGGTGACGGTAAAAGGTACAAGTGAAGTCATCACAAGTGTGATGCATGTGGTGAGAACTTCCTGCCTTGGCTGTCCTCCTGTGACACAATCGCTCCTTCCTTAAGTGGCACCATGCTGTTTGGCAAGCAGGTATTATGTCTGAAAACAAGTCAAGCGGCTGAGTGTGTGGGATGAGAGCGCAAAGAAAGCAGCAAAGGGGAAACAACAACCATGCTGGCGAATTACCAGCTGGTCTACATTGGCCTGGAGCTGGTGATTGCCTGCCTGGCCGTGGCTGGGAACGTCCTGGTCTGCTGGTCCGTCTGCATCAACTCCAACCTGCAGAGCATCACCAACTTCTTTGTGGTGTCGCTGGCGGTCGCTGATATCGCCGTGGGGCTGCTGGCAATCCCCTTTGCTATCTCTATCAGGTATTCTTTCTTGTTTTTTGATTTGAGAATGTTGTGTTACTCATCAGGCAAAGCAAGGCAGCTTTATTTGTACAGCACATTTCCTACACGAGGGCAACTCAGTGTGCCTTACATTTAAACATTACATATCCTCATTCAGACTTTCGAAAAATTATCCATGCTCTCATTTTTTCCGCCTTGATTACTGTAGCTCCTTTTTATCGGGCATTTCACAGAAATCCTTCTTTGCCTCCAACTGGTCCAGCAGCTAGGCTTCTTACTGGTTTTAACAGACAACATCACATCTCACCCATTCTGGCTTCTCTTCACTGGCTCCCTGTTGGTTTCAAAACTGATTTTATGATTTTACTGATTACTTTTCAAGCTCACCAGGGCCTTGACCCCAGCTATATTTTAAACATGTTCCCCCTGCTGATCATTCCAAAGTTGAGGCCTAAATCAAAGGATGGCCTGGCTTTCTCTGTCAGGGCCCCTCAGCTTTGAAACGACCTACCTGAGGAGATAAGGCTCGCTGAATCAGTAACTTCTTTTAAATCACTTTTAAAACCCACTTTTATAGACTCGCCTTCAAGTAAAGTTGTCTTTTATTTTTCTTTTATCTCTCTCTGCCCTTTTATCTCATTTAAAATTGTTACTGCTTGTGATCCCTCTTTCTAACCTCCTAATCTTAATCTATTCTAGCTTTTATTTTCTTTTTCTCTTCAGCTTCTCTCCTAACCCTCTTATGTGATGTTGTCTTTTTTAACCAGTGTTTAATTAGCTATCCATTCTCTACATTTAGTCTTTTTTTATGTTCTATCAGTCAAAGCACTTTGTGAATATTCAAATAAAGCTATTATTAGTATTGTTGTTGTTATTATAACTTTTGAAACTGTTTTTTTTTTGTAACTTGTGATTGTTCTCTTGCAATTCAACGTCAGCACTGGTTTCTGTGCCTACTTCTACGGCTGCCTGTTCATCGCTTGCTTCGTCCTCGTGCTCACTCAGAGCTCCATCTTCAGTCTGCTGGCCATCGCTGTGGACCGCTACATCGCTATCAAGAACCCACTCAGGTGAGAGGGGACAAAAAGGTCACATCCATTGGCATATCTTTGGCTATATCAGATACAAACTAAATTCAAAAATGCTCTAAAGTGTATGAATTCAAAATAAAAAGTAGAATAGGATTTTAAAAATTTAAGCAGTGATCATCAATAAGAGAAGCAATTTAACCTTTGAATTATTTCACTGTTTTTTTGAAGCATGTTTGAAGTATATTCTGAGTGAATGCGTGAAAATAGAGCATACTTTGGAACACATTGCACTGAAGTCAGAGGAGAGAGAGGTGTCAAAACCTCACATGTATAATTCAGTTCAGGCTAATCTGGCCCGCTGTGGTAAGACACACATATCTACACACTTAATTAGGTTACTGTCATGTGCTGTTGAAATACAGTTCCTTTAAAATGATGCAAAGTCTCTTGTTTCTGCAACAAGTACGGTGTTTTGACTGACTCACATTGTTCACGTGTGTCATTAAACCCACAGTCATTTTGTCACAGCTGCATTCTTTTTTTTCCTTTCATGCCAGGGTATTTCATGTCATAAGCTGTAGCAGGTGACGCATTTGCATAAGCGGTTGCATAACAGCGTCAGTGTGTGTGTTTGTGTGCTCACTCTGGTGCCACAAACCTGGCACCAATGACCAAAGTACTAATAATTCATCAGAATTTTAGGAGGCTTAATAGAGCACACTGGCTGCCAACCTGGCTGTGCAAGAACTCAGTCGAACACACAGGGAGGGTTTTAAGTCAGCGTATGGGAGCTGATGTTACTGGTCATTGTGATTCTCTGCTTTTATTTCTGTAGCCAAATATATGCATCACATATCGCACAAATATACGCTGTCTATAAAAGTTGTAGAGGTAAAGTTTTACAGTCTTAAAACACCTGAATGACTGGAAGATGTCACAATAATTCTGTAATGTCTGGACATGAGTGTTGCCAAAATACAACAAAGACAAATATTAAACCATAAAGCTGATTGTGTATTTAAAAGAACCAAATGTGTCAACACATTTTCATAACCTGATGTTTGTTTTTGATCCACAATCCAACTTTAAGTGTGTAAAACTAAGCCAAAGTCTGAGCTGAGTTACAAGCCGTTACAACATTTTATTATTTCATTTCATTTCATATATTCTTTATTTCATTAATTTGTAAAATAATAAAATGTTTTATGTAAATACGGTCTCCAAACTAGAATGAAAGGAAGCAGAAAGAAGACAAGTCTTATTTTGTCTGCCCCTTTATCCCCAGAAATCAATTACAAAAAGCGAACTTAAAAAAAAGAACATAAAAAAATATATATGCACACATATACATACATGTACACACACACTCACACACACATATTAAAAAATATGTCTTTAACTAGGTTTAAACATTTGGGAATTTTAGTTCTAATCATTTCACTCATGGTATTAAAGAAAATCACGTGATTTTTTTGTAGGTAGCTGCATTGCTCAGAAGCTCTTCCGTCACCTGAACGGAAAGGTTTTGGGATAAAAAAAAAACAAGTGTGTTGGTAAATAACAGTATAGGAAGGAAATGCACTTTTCAACAGAATTATGTACACTCATACAGCTGCTTGCAGAGTCATGCAGCATCACACTGCAGAATGTCACACCGTGTCTGCTTAACAAAATGGTTCTTTTGCTAATCTGCTGTACTGATGTGCTCAAATATTTGCTTTTAAACAAATCTCTAAGAAGGCAGAATGGATATTAATTTTTAAATACTTTATGTGTGCGTTGTTTGTAATCCCCAAACCTGATAATAGGCAAGACGGAACACAAAAGGAGATTAGTCATTTTATATAAGGAAAAAAACTGAAATTTTGCTGAGGTTTATTAAATAAATAATGCATTTATGCCTCAGTGCACAACCATTTTCTCCCCATTTATAGTGCCAAATATTGACTTTCCTTTCTCAGGAGTATGCTGTCACAACGAGATTAGATAAACCGGCCCGACAATATAATATCGTGTTCTGTTCGTCCTTTCAGGTACAGCAGTCTGGTGACAGGGCAGAGGGCGAAGGGCATCATCGCACTGTGCTGGGTTCTCTCAGTGGGCATCGGCCTGACACCCATGTTCGGCTGGCACACAAGTGAGACCGATATGTTGACAAAGTCACATATATACCTATTATTCCTCAAAAATGTAGAAAAACATAAATATGGCATCTATTATATCATTCATAGGTTTGGAGGGAGTTTTGTTCATGTTTCTTTTATCGCCAAACAATGTGAACGCTGTAAAAGCGGCTGAGTAAGCAGCAAATTAAGAGTTGTTTAAAGTTAAGGCTTCTATAAATGTACCCTCCTTTATGCTTCAACTCTTACAAGACAAGCCAGTTGGCCTACCGTGGTAAAAAAACAAAACAAAACAAGGTGTTACAGGAAAAATGAGGAATGGCGCTGCTGTTGTACTTCTGGAGAAACGTGCTCACAATTCCTTCAGTTACAAGAAATACATGAGCCGCATCTCCTCTTTCTCTTTAGTGTCTTTTTTTTTATCACTCCCTGCTTTTTTTTATCCCTCTTAAAATTTCCACTTCTTGTATTTCCTCTTTCTAACCTCCTGATCTTAATCTATTTCTGTTTTTTATTGTCTCTTCAGCTTCTCTCTGAACCCCCTTGTGAGATGTCGTCCTTTTAACCAGCTTCTAATTAGCTATCCATTCTGTGCATTTTTGTCATTTTTTATCTTCTACTTGTCAAAGCACTCTGTGAATGTTTTTCTCAAAAGGTGCTACACAAATAAAATTATTATCATTTTCACATTGGCCTAATTCAAATGAGTGGTTCTTACAGCTGATTTTTTGTTTTTTTGTCAAACTGAAACCCACATCAACACAAAATTATGTTTTACCACACAGAATTATTTTTCTTCTTTGGATGACATTGTTAAAAAAAACTATTTTTTCCTGTGCTCATCAGGTTTGAACTCCACCATCACCGTCAGCAGAAACAGCTGCCCTGAAGGAATGACCCAGTGCTTGTTTGAGGGAGTGGTTTCCATGGACTACATGGTCTATTTCAACTTCTTTGGCTGCGTGTTGGTCCCTCTGTTGATCATGCTGGTCATCTACGTCAACATCTTCTTGGCAGCACGGCGGCAGCTCCGACTAATGAGCCTGAAAGTTGCACAAATGCCTGCCACCGGACAGAAAACAATATTCTCGAGCTCATCTCCTTCAATCCTGCAGAAGGAAGTCCATGCTGCGAAATCGCTGGCTATCATTGTGGGTTTTTTCGCCGTGTGCTGGCTTCCTCTGCATATCATCAACTGTTACAACCACCTCTGTCGGGGCTGCAAGCGGCCGGACATCTGGGTGATGAACATCGCCATCATCCTCTCCCACGCTAACTCTGTGGTTAATCCCTTCATCTATGCCTACCGCATTCGGGAGTTCAGACTGACCTTCCGGAGGATTCTGTACCAGCACATCCTGGGGAAGAGGGATGGCTGTGGGTTTGGGAATGCCGCTGGAAGAGGGACCGACAGTATCATGCGGACGTCTTCCCGTATGAGTAAAGACCGTTCATTGAGCGGCACATTGGTCAATAGCTATGTCCTGGACCACAGTATTAACCAGACGAGACCAAAGGATGCTCATGAATCCTCTTCCCAGTGGACATCAATTTTAGATACTACACAAAGCAGCTACATGCCCAATGGACACGCAGCATGCAACATGGCGGCTTCATATCTCGGAGGAACAACAGATCTTTTAGAGGTGAACGACAGGGGAACCAGCATTGCTTTTGTAAATGTTCAGGCTCTTAAACAGACGGACTGTGCCCACTGCCCGAAACTTACAGAAATCTCATGACAAAGATACGATGTCTGTATTTAAAATATTTTTCTGTTGCTACAACACATATGCCATTGTACAAACACGGAAAAGGATTAATGAAGTCCCAGCAGATCAATGCCAGCAGCTAATCTGTTTATCTGAGCTCACATAAACCAGTTTTCAGATGATAGTTTTGCTGTCATAAACCATCTCTGAAAGCACAAACGCAACACACGTGGTAAAAACCAGGTGGATGTTCAATATCAGCTCATATTTCTTGACCTGCTGTAAAATTCCATCTGCTGAAGTGTTTTCTTCATCCAAGATGAATGTTCTTTTATAAATTGCCTGTGTTAAAAATGTATTTGTAAATATAAATTTATAATGTACTGTATTTTGAATTGTGTTTTTATAATGTTTCCTATATTGTTTTTACCCACTGGAGGAAAACATTGGCATCGATTGTCATCATCACTTACGTAAAGGTTTATTTAAAAGACCATTTCTCAAAGTGTGTGAAAGCCGCAACACATCAGATGTTGCCGGCTTGATTGGTGATTTGATAACTGCCAGGCAACGTGTTGATTGCTGGTTCAACATCTAAGTGGCATATGAATCAACGGTACGGGTCAGTTACCAGCCGTCCAAAACAAAGAGCTTGTTTTATCTATTCAAATATCACTCCATATGCCTGTAATGCAGCTACCTTCAAAGTCAGACTTGCGCACATAAACAGTATGAAAAGCACACACACGTAAAGTGCACACATGACCACAGACTGCTCAGAAAGAGGTGTTTACAGAGTAGCCCGTCTGCTGACGCCAGTCAATGGTCCTAATGCAATGGAAATCAAATGAAGGCTCATTTGATGGTGTCTTTTATTATCCCATTATGCTTTCTCTTTCCTCATTAAAAAGCCCTTCCACTGTGGGAAAGACCTGCATTAGGCAACTTTTATGTGCCTTAAAGCACTCCCAGAGACATTTCCCCAGGAATAGACATACATGGGCATGTGTCAAAAGTCGTACTGTATGTTTATTCAAAAAGTATGCATAGTGGTTGTTTATCACACTTGCTGGTCATGTACAGGGATATAAAAATAGATTACACAATTTCATTTAATGGGCTGCACAGTGGAGTAGTGGTTAGCGCTTTTGCCTTGCAGCAAGAAGATCCCCGGCCTGGGCCTGGGATCTTTCTGCATGGAGTTTACATGTTCTCCCTGTGCATGCGTGGGTTTTCTCCGGGTACTCCGGCTTCCTCCCACAGTCCAAAAATATGCTGAGGTTAATTGTTAACTCTAAATCTCTAAATTGCCCGTAGGTGTGAATGTATGTGTGATTGTCTGTCTGTATATGTAGCCCTGTGACAGACTGGTGACCTGTCCAGGGTGTCCCCTGCCTTCACCCGAGTCAGCTGGGATAGACTCCAGCACCCCCCGCGACCCTAGTGAGGATAAAGCGGTGTATAGAGAATGGATGGATGGAATTTCATTTAATGTTGGACTTGTGTGTCTCTTTGTGTGTGGTTGTGCTGTTTTGATAAGCATGACATAACAGCTATGAAGATGATGTGGTTGTGGGTGATTCAAACCTGATTTGTTTAAAGAAAAATAAAACTAAAATGTTTGCATGATGTGCTGAAGGAAAGCAATCCAGCGTGTTTATAGCATATCATATAGCCATAAACTACCACAAGGAAGAGTAACACTGGCATGCAAATGTTTTGTGTACCCTTTAGGAAAGAAAAAATAACAGTAGTTCAATAATAATAGTAAGTGTCCTAGAGGGAACAGAAATGTTTGCCATGGGATTGTGGGATGCCTTTACATTATAAACAGATAACCTAAACCTTTGACCCCCACAGTGAGAGGATCTGGTGGCTCTATTAAGCTGTGGTGGGTATTTTGCTAGCATGGTTTGCTCCATTTGACCCCTTAGAGGGAAGGGTCACTTAAATCAATACAAAGCTGTTGTAAGATGAAGCATTTCCATCCTGATAGGAGTGATCTCTTCCAGGATAATGACTTCATGTCCATTCATAGAGCCTGAACTTTGATGAAGATGTTGTGAATCACATACTTCAGCCTTCTTAGTCCTCAGTTGAATTTTATCCCAAATGATGGTTCTTTGTAGATTGCCTGTATTAAAAATGTGGTTGTTGATATGAATATGTAATGTTTGTGGTCATCAGTTGTTTTGTTTTTACCCACTGGAGAGTTAAAAGTTCCTTTTCTGCTCAAAACTGAATGAACAAGTTATTAAAAGTTTCTTTTAACCCAACTGTACCACAGACAGAGTCCATAATGCTGTAAAATGAAACACTTGTGAACTGTGCCGTCAGAGAGATCGTTCTACTAAAAGCTGTATCCTATGAACCCTCACTAACAACCTGAGGTAAACAATGGTATTGATTGAAGGCAAGCGTGTGCGCCATCTCCTATGTAAAGATTTATTTAAAACTAATTTCTCAAAGTGCTGGATAGCTACAGAACACCTGATGTTGCTAGTTTCATCGGTGATTTAATAACTGCCAGGCAACTTCGTGGTCGTTGGTTCAACATCTAAATTACGCATGAATCAAAGTGATATACACCCCCCTGTCAAATGTTTTGAGACAGGTTTTAATTTATTTGAATGAGAAAGTGTCTGAAAACTTTTGACAGGGGGTGTATATACAAGACAGTGTCAAAGAGCTGACGTCTGAGCTCCACTACAGCAGGATGTTATTTTACTTATAAAAAAACGAATTAACTTTGGATGTTTTAACCATGGGAGAATTTTTCTACCTCAGATAATCAGCAGCATTTCTTCTACTGAATTATTGCTAAAAGTGATTGCTCCAATTATCAAAATGCTAACAGTAACTTATTTCATGTATGCACATCTGATAATTCACAGCATTAACAATAACATAAGAAACCAAAGTATATCTGTATGCAGTTTTATTAAACTCTTACATTGACATATTTTCAGCTGTGTATATAGGCTTCTCCAACAGAATGACAGAATTGCAAAAATTCAGTTATGACTTCAGGTTTTTGTCAGCCCATCCGACCCGGTCCATGGTGCATTTGTGGTGGATAAAACTTTGTTTATATTTTTTATATTTTTTCGACAACATTTTCCAGATATCCAACGCGATCTATGAATTATTTTTGTGAACCAGAACGATAACTCAATAAAAAAATACGACTTTACTACAAGTCCCACAATGCACTGCAGCGCCGTACAGGAAGCACTCCGTTGAACCGGCGCTGCATTGTGGGTAGGCGGAAAAAGGCTCTAGAAGCTACGCGAAAGCGTCAAGCGCACGTTGTGAAGTAGCTGCAGACGAAAACCCAACAAAGAAAACAGTTTTCGAGACAAATTCGTGGTAAGTAAATTCTATTATTCGATTGGACGCAATAACTTTATTTTTTAGTCGCCAAAATTGATGTGTGCTTGTGTAGATATTAAAGCTCATTCATTCAAGTGCCGACATGGCTCCGTCTGTTAGCCCAACTCCAAGTTTCTCATTCTGTAAAGAATCAGATATTCATGCTAAGATATGTGTAACATCACATTAGTTTTTAATTTGCATTGCATATCTTTAAATGTTTTAAAATGCTGTGTAATGGCCCTTATTTTTGTGAGGTAATAATGTGTTATTGTCTATTAGCCTACTTAGCTAATGTTGCTAATTTTGCTAGCTGCTAAGGTTGTCTGTTTTTACTAAGACTATAAACATGAGCAGTATCTTTTTTTCACATCTAATCATAGATAAGAGCAATCATTGTTTCATATAAACTAGCTGTATTTTTAATATAACTATTAGCACCATCATAAGCTCATTATCACAGAAAATACAGGAAATATAGCAGTGAGGGCATGCTAACACATTTAATGGTATTTCTAATTGCACTTTTTACGAACTTAGATTTTCAATAATATCTTAAACAGTAAATGACACATTTGGTAGTTTCTGTGCTGTTTCATTACCATAAAGTACCAGTTATGTATCACACAGCAAATTACCTGGGTATGATGGGGGGGGGAAACATAAACCGAATTTTATTACTCAAAGTAGTTGAATAAGTAATGGTAGTAGATAGAAGATAATAGTCTGGCAGGAGTCAGTAGCCTCGTTTTGCATGATTTATTGACATTTCTTCATTGTGTTCAAGGAAAACGGGTGAAAAATGTCCATCGGCGTACCAATCAAGGTCCTGCATGAGGCAGAGGGACACATTGTGACCTGCGAGACCAACACTGGAGAGGTGTACAGGGGCAAGCTGATCGAAGCCGAGGACAACATGAACTGCCAGGTTGGTTCATAAGAAAGGATGAATAATGAGCATTGACCAAGGGCCTCCTTGCAACTGGATTTCTGCACATGTACAGTGTATATTTCTGGCAGTGTGTTGAACAGATCAAGTATTTATTAGACGGTGATGTTCATTATTTTATCACATTTCAATCCATTTTAGTTTGTAAAAGCACATAACTATGAGAATTTGTGTCAGTAAAGAGAGAAATTGCTAAGACACTGACATTTAAATAGGATTATGGATTATCTTGAGGCATGTAACTTTCCAGAGACTGGCGTTGTGTAGAAATCAGTTTTCGATGTAAGTAAAGTAGCTTTCACTTGCTTTACACAACACTATATTTTGTGCACAGTGTTGCTGGTGCTATAACGCTTTCATATTGAAATATTGACATATTGAGTATCCTACATTTGGAACTTGGGTCAGTCTTTTACCTGCTTATTTCCAGGTTAGACTAGTTAAATATTTGAGGTTTTGTGACCAGAATTATACACACAAGTAGTGACAATGATGTTATTTTGTATGTAATGAATCCAAAATCTCCAAGTTCCCCCCATCTGGTGATGATCCCCCCCCCCCCCCCCCCCCCCCCACACACACACACACACACACACACACGAGTCGTCAGCACAATTTTGTCTGTGCCAACTAAGTACTTGTATTAGATTGAGTTCCAAATTGTAAATCAGTTCCAGGTCAAATGGTTTCTTTAAAAAAAGAGAGAGAGGTAAAGCCTCAGACTTTCATGCATTGGGTATCGGCAGGTCAAAACTGTACTTTTTTTTTAAAAACAGATTTGTGTTTGTACAGTTTATCTTTCCAAGTTTATCTGTATTTTAAAAGTTCAGTTTTGCTCCTTTATAAGTTACATTCTCCTAAACACTGAAGGAATGGGGTTTCAGGCATGTGATTTCATTTGTTGCGTAGCTAACATCATTAATTTTCTGCTCCTACAGATGTCCAATATCACAGTGACTTATCGCGACGGCCGCGTGGCGCAGTTGGAGCAAGTCTACATCCGTGGCAGCAAGATCCGCTTTCTGATCTTACCTGACATGTTAAAGAATGCTCCTATGTTAAAGAGTATGAAAAACAAGAACCAGGGATCAGGAGCTGGAAGAGGAAAGGCAGCTATTCTTAAAGCTCAAGGTGAGGACGGATCTTTTAGAGCAGCACTTCCACAGAGAACACTGGGGTTTTGTTCACACCGTCGCTCCCAACACAGAAATTTAGTTTAATCTACTTTTAATGGGAGATACGAGCAACAGTCACAACACGAGTCTTCAATAAATTTGCCAGAGAGTGATTCCATGGAAACGGATGTCTAACGCATTTGTCTTGTAATTCACGTGGATATATAAATTGGATAGCGTTTGTTGAATAAGATGTGCAGTTGGCATATGGAGAGGGTCAAAATAGTTGTGCTTGAGGGTGGTGAAAGCGGTACACAAATACAGGACTTTGTCAGAGGAAGTTTCATTTTTTTAATGCAGGCTCAAATATGGACTCGTAAGAAGAGGAAATAAGGCGGCACAGGGCTGGGATCTGAATGCTAAAGTGCACCAAGTTTAACAAAAACTTGTTCAAAATTACTCAAAAGTAGTCCTAAAAGACAAAATTTGTTCTGTAAGACTTAAAATTTCTCTCGTATCACAAGAAAAATGTTCAGCACTTCAAAATTTGTCCAAAAGGAAACATTTGCCCAGAATGACAGAGAAATAGTGTAGGCTTGCTCAAAAACAACTTGAAAAATGTCAAATTATTTTAAAGTTCTTTCACAATTTGTTCAAAATGAACATTTTTGACAATTTTGGGTCATTTTAGAGAAGTTTTTATCATTTTGGGCAAAAAAGTAGTAATTTAGGAGACGTTTCTGATCATTTTGGGTGAGCTTTGGGGTTATTTTGGACGTCTTTTGACTCATTTTGCACAACTTTTGAGTCACCCTGGACAAGTTTAGGGGAAAAATGTGCATTCTGGGTAAACTTTCAAGGCTAATGTCAGCATGTGTGATGGGTGGTTGGTCAGAACAATTAGAGATGGTGAAAGGATCATTTTACGCACATTTTGATTGTTCACTTTAACTGAAAATTGTTCTAAAGGCCAAAAAGTACGTATGCTTTGTCTGTGGATTGGCCGTCCTTGTCTGCAGCAGAAACACAACTTACCATGAAATAAATACAAGCTGCAATCCAGTCCACAAGTCCAGCTTTATTTCCGGTGTATTAAATATAATCCTGTCAGAGGGGCTCTGATTTCAATTCTTTCTCAGCTTCCAATTTGTGTGTCACCTTATATTTTAAGCTGTACCCAATATTTTGTCCCCTGGGTATTAAGGACTGAGAATTGTGCTCGTCTGAACCTCAACAACAGTGTTACAAAAAAATCATGTTGGATTCACCAAAGTAGATGAAAATCGATAGTGTTTTCAGGATTGATGTCCATTACTATTAATCCAATAGACAGTAAATGCAGTAGAAATAAAATGGTCAAAAACCATAATAACCTCATACTTCAGGTGCCCTTTTGTTTTACATTTGCTTAAAACATATTATCTTGGGACAGAGATGCATTGTTATTAGTGTGGTGCATTTTTAGATACATTTGTGCTATCAATTAAAAAAAAACACAACATGCAGATAACTGCAAAAATACTAAATTATCAGCCTTATTGATTGTTTAACCCGTGTTTCATTGATATTTTACTGCATTAAATTGTACATGTTATTGTGCTATCCTTCTTTTTTTACACACTTTTAGAGCATCTTGTCTCAATATCATACAATGTTAAATATGGATTTCTAAGTGACGTTTTCTACTGACTCATGAGATGCCCTACCTTATGGTCTCATTATTCTAAAATGTGCTGTCTTTCTCTTTCTTTTTCCTGCAGTGGCTGCAAGAGGACGAGGCCGTGGTGGAATGGGAAGAGGCAACATCTTCCAGAAAAGGCGATAACTGCTCCACTTTGATTGAGATCGTCACATTGTATAGTCTTTTTTTTTATTTTTTGTTTTTCCTCTTTGAATTGGAATATGTAGGTGTCGTTTGCAATCTTTTTGCTTTGCAGTTTATTGCTGTAATTTGACTTTTTATGAAAATAAACATATTTCAATTTGACGTGTTGTGTTCATTGCTTGACTCAACCCTACCCTAACCCTACCGACACAGATCATAGGCTTCTTGCATGTATTTAAAGAACAGGAGCAGGTTCTTCAAAGAAAATGAGTATTAAATTACTATGTGCAACTACAGATGGGTGTAAAAGCATGCTTGAAGTGAAACTGAGTTTGCTCAAATTTTGGTAAAAATCTAACTTCTGAAACTGCTTGAATCACCTAAAGTTAATCAGGAGAAAATTATATTTTTCACTCTTGAAAAATACATTGACCAACTCTTGCACAGTTGTTTTTAATAGAAAAATGCTGTAATATGTACATCCGTATTATATTTTTTGCATTTATTTGTCAAAAAAATAAAATTTTTCAGTTATGCTGATAATGGAAATATGTCATGTTTATAACAAGTAAAATAGCAATTTTTATGTTTATGTAAAAACTACAAATTGCACCTGTCAAATCGAGATAGTTGCAATTTTTGCACGTCAAGCTAAAAATACATATAAAAACATATACAAAATGTCTTCAAAGGTTAAATCTCTTTTTTTTCGCAGTAAAATATGGAACAAAGCACATTTTTTTAAAAACTAAAATCAGTAGTATGGATGCATTTCTTTACCATAAAGGAAGAAAATGTTTTACCATAATTTTGCAGCAGCAGCCAACAGCTGCCAGAAATTTAGAATTAAAATACGTTTTTATATCTATCTATCTATCTATCTATCTATCTATCTATCTATACGTGTGATTATTTATTTTGCGGTCAAAATTGCAAAAAAAAAAAAAGTGTTTTGGTGTGAGCAAGTTTTATTAATTCCCTAATTCCAGGGTGCAACTCTCCCGCTTGCCGCCCGGGGGCGCCCCTCGGTTAGTGTTCGCAGCACCCAAGAACCACAAAGTGTTTCATGTCGAAGTCGTGAGTTAAACGGTAAAAAAGGGGAACAGAAAGGCAGCTACTCCGCAGATCTGACACCGGCTTCTCAGAAGCATTTCCCCTGAATTAGCGTTCTGTAAATGCCTGCTTTCAACACTTCCTCCATGTGAAACACGGGACCTGCGAGCTCCGCTGGATTGGTCCATCGGTTATCGGTCTGCTACATTTCTCTAACGGCTACAGCTAGCTGTCGGAGGGCAGAAGCTACTCACACCGAAGAGAGGGGGAGAAGCCTCATAATTCTGACTTGTAGGCCCAGATAACACGTTAAGGTAAGCGTATGGTAAAATTCAGACCGTATTTGTGTCTTTGTCGTGTTTCGTGGCTGTGTTATCGCCTCTGCCTGAGTCGTACTAGCATCCTTGACTCCTGCATCTACAACATCTGTATCTTGACAGATGAGGCAGCTGCTAACGTTAGCTGAGCCGCTTTAAGTTAGCTTAGTGGGTCCTCAGACGACGGTACACTCGTTTTTCTTGCCACTTTGCTTCATCAACAAAGCCGCTGAACCATTATTTTTATATACAAACTCTAAGATATACGTCTAAGTTGTTAATGTAAAAGCTAAACATTGTCATATCAGGTTGCACATTGAAATGTAACTCTAATTTGTGTGTTTGAATCCGTCACCTGTTTAATATCTCTGATCAAAGTGTTTCCTGCACAAGGTTGTAATAGTTTCTGGTGTTATTATGTCATGCTATTGATTTTTAAGAATGAAAAGTTGCACCAAAGAGGGCTATTATGAACCCATAGAGACCCCTCTGGTGTTATTTATTGATTTGTCCAGTTTTTTTTTGTTTTTTTTTGGTCCTTTGGAGTGTTTTAAGACAACTATTAAATTCATAAGAGAAGAATGATTTAAAATGAATGCCCACATTAGGGGGATAACATGATGTGCCTTGTCATGGTAAATACATGTCTTCTGTTTTTGATGCTGATCTAATTTACTGCAGGATTTGAGTCGGAGAACTAAAAGCACTTTGTCTAAATAGTCTTTGCTGACACATTTAGGCCTTTTAGTCTTTTAGGTATTCTGTGGTTGAGTCTTGTTCTGTTAACTGGGTTTACACTAGATACCATGATAAAGCTAAAAATTTTAGAGCTAAAAAATGCATCAGCTAGAGCTGAAATAATAAATACTTTGATATCCAAATGGAGTTTATTGTGAAGATCTTTGCTTTGAAAAATGTTTATTATCATTATGTTGTTATAGTTGTTCAACAGAAACCAGTTTGTCTCCATGAAATACACATTTTTACTACACTCTGATGATTAACTGAGAATATAAGGATTTTTCTTAGCTTTAATATCAGCTGTATTTTGGTTTGGAGTTGATTCGGAGTGAATAATGGATTCACAACCCCAAAGAATGTGTCAGAGTACTGCCTGATCGTGGTGCATTACTGAGGTGAATATCTGAGCTACCTATTAGATTCTCAGTCACATTCAGCTTTGATTGTGTGATAAAGCTGCAGTTAAGTTAATCGAGGACATTCATCCCTCCATTTACAGGAGCTTATCTCTTGCGCGGCTCCGCAGATCGCTGACAGTGTTGCCCTGTTGATCTTTAAATGAAGCTGGGGATCCTCCTCTGCTCCAGATGGCCCTGTGTTGTCCTGCTATGTCAGTAGGACTGTGTCTGTGTTGTTATTCATGCTGTACATGGCCTGGACCCCCTGCAGGCTCTGATCAGTCCTCTCTTCCACTCCCCTCCTGCCCAGTTAGCGAAAGTCAGGTCATGTGACTTTTGTTCTGATAAGAGGCGCAGTGTGGCATCTGGAGCTCAGCAGCATCTGTTGGTGTTTCACGGGGCTCAAATCTGACTCCTTGTTCTTTATCTCGCTGCTGAGATCACCAGGGATCAGGGAAGTTTAGGGCTTTAGCCAGCAGTTCACTTGTTTATCACATACAGTATTTCTATTCAGAGATTCAGGGCTGTGCTGTTTCAGTCCACCAAGGTCATAGGCTTCTTTTTCCCTAGTGCTAGTTAGCCTAATTAGGAGAGGACGTCTAGTATGAATCAGATATTTCACATGCTTTGCCGATAGCTTGGGTAAAGGATGTATTAACGCGTGTCAATTTAGGACTAGGGTAATAGTAGTTATAGTTTCAGAAACTCCCTTTTCAAATAGTGAAATATTAGACCTCGCTAGTCAAATGTTGACATAAACCAGCTCACCGTGCTAGTGTAAATCCTGCAGGTCAGACAGTTATTACTGACATTAAACAACTAAAGATAACACAAACAGCTGTTTGACTGATACTTAGGACAAATTTCCAAAAGCTGCCAGACAGAGAATGAGATTTAGCGTGATATTATGTGCTGTATTATAAGTGATAACGGCTTGTAAAGATCTTTTACTACCATCAGTTTAGAAACTGCACAAACACTTTGCTGTGTGAATGGAAACAGACCTTGATGTCTATCATACTATTTATCTGAGATCAAAGTAGGTCAAGCTCGGTAAAGTGGCCTCCTCTGATACAAAAAGCCGACTGTAGCTGCGAGTTTCATCGAGGGTCAAGTCTGTATTTTTCTGTACTCTAAAGAGGATGAATGCTCTCATTGGGAACATTCTGCTAATTTAGTGGCACCGATAGTCCGTGTTAAAAGTCAAACTTCATGTGAAGAGCTTTCTTTTCAACTGAAAGGATCATTTTACATGGGCAGTAAATGCCAGCAGAGTGAAGAATAATGAGAGAAACTTGGAGGCCATATAGAACATTTAAGAGAGTTGTAACATCTTAAAATAATGATTAGTGATAGACCAATTAACTGGCTGTCTGAATAATCATGTCAATTAAATGACATTTTTAAATAATAAAGATGCTACTCTTGATAACATATACAGTCTTTACTGTTTGTATAATAAGATTGATTCCAACCTTTTAGTGGCACAGCTTAGTAATATTAGTTGTGAGTTGTATTTTACTAAATCTACAAGCAGCTAAACAAGCTTGCAGGGCTTGAAAAGCTGTTGGATGGACATCCAGCATCCATTCCTACTGATGACCTAAAGGGCAGTGGTTTCAATACATTTATCAGATTAATCATTTTCAGTATGCGGAGGATGTTACCCAGACATTTTTTATTTTATTATTATTATTGTTAGTAGTGATAGTTTAACTTGGTTGTAGAATGTGCAATATCGATGCAGCTTCTGAACCATCAGTGACCTCCTTGTTTCAGTGTCAGAGATTGTTTACAGAACAGTCCTGTCATTATCTTCTTGCAATTGTTTTATTTTTTTATCATTACTATATTCATTGGATGTAACACAATCACAGCTTTTGTGCTAATTTTTCTATATCCTGTGACATTTAAAAAAAATGTAACGAATGTAAATTAAGTTTTTTGCATTAGAACAAACAAAATTCAATCTTGTATCCAACAAATACTGAACTGAAGCTTCAGTTGTGGATTGATTTGTGGTAGAAAAATCTGTCACAAATCAAAAAAATGTGTTCAGCCCAAGTGTTAGTCTTAGATAACATAAAACTTCAGATTGGAATTTAATTCCCTAATAGTGTTGCACCCAACACCACAGTTTTTAACAAGCAAAATTGGACCGTCGTTGGTATGTAGCTGACACCAAGAACAGGTAGGTATATATGACGATAGGAGATATGTGATGTTACCTAAAATTAGTTAAATAGCCCACATATATCTGTATCGGTTGATATCGGAATTGGAAATGGAGAGTTGGACAATATTAGCATATCGGTTATTGGCAAAAAAAACAATATTGGGCATGCCTAACAACAAGATATCGGCCTTTGAAAAACTCATATTGTTCCACCACTAAGTACTTTATGTAACAGCAATTATTACGTGTGTGTCAGTGACCAAAGGCATCAGGTAGTAAAAAACACCAAAGATGTAGGTTCCTGCCCGTGAAGCAGTTATTCTCATTCAGTCTCTGTATAAATGTGCGGTGATTCTTTCCTTTATCTTGGTTTATATCACTATATATAGGCAAGCAGTGGAGGTAGAGAGGCCACCTGGAGTGGGCGTCTCATCCCACACATGATCCTCCTTCTGAACTTGGCTGGAGCTCCCGCTGTCTTGTTTATCTCATGGCTGCATTTTGTTTTTTGTTTATGTTATTCTGTATCGGCTCCCACACACTGATGGTGCCACAATCCCATCTAAACCATGACGGAAATCAAAGATCTCTCCTTTTCTTTTTCGCCTCCTTTCTGCTTTCCTTCTCCCTTCATTCCTCTCGCAGATAATGAGCAGATAATAAGCTGGGAGAGATGGAAATGGGCCTCTTGAAATTATGCAAAGAATGGGTTTCGGTTAAATGTTGTGCAGATAATAATTAACCATGTTGTATAACTGACATGAAAAGCAGACCAAGCTTTTAGAGACGCATCAAATCTGTCCACTTAGAGCTGAAATTTGTGATACCAGACGTGTTTGCTTGCATTAATTAGCACTTAACAGAATGTGTGGGAAAAGTCCAAGTTCCTCGGATGTTTCATATGGAAGGAGCTGTATCTGCTTATGTTTCAAAGCTAGTGAACGGCATCTCCGATCATTTTTCCCACACCTTTTTTTTACACTCGCAAGTTGGTTGGTGCTGCTCCAGCTCTGTAAGTAATGAAACCTTAGATGTGCATATAAACCTCTTCGTCCTTTGTCACAGGATTTATATCAACTCTAAAGTGTTTTTTTGGCGAATAAGAGACAGGTACTCTGTTTTTAAAGTACTCCACGGTAGCTTTAAGTCAGATTCTGCATGGCCACTGTTCTAAAATAGAGACAGAAAACTGAGCATCCAGATTTATTTTTCTTTATAAATGATATGTACTCTGTTAAGGTGTCCCTCAATAAAGCTGTGGTTTTATGTGTTGAAATGAAACATTAACACTGAAGCAGGAGGTTGATATTGGTTAAATATGATCTTTTTTGTGATCCTGTTCATGCCGTATTTTTACATTTAGGCAAAAATACAAGATAAATGTGCTAGGATGAATGTAGCATGCAATAACCATGTGCTATGTCAGTGCAGGAGGTGTTAACAGCAAAGAGCAGCTACTTTAAAACATAGTATTGAAGCTGTTGGTAATTTGTATGCTGTTAACAGATGTTTGATTTTGCAGCATGTGCAGATTTATCATCCTGAAGCTCAGTCAGGATTAGCAAGATAATTGGATTTTATGTGCTATTCGTTTCTATAGATTCACAGTCATTTCAGTCATATTAATTAATTTGACCTCTGTCCAAAGCCATCTACAGATTAGGGCTGCAATGATTATTCGATTAGTTTTCAAGAATTAAATTAACCGCTAGCAATTTTGATAGTCAATTAATTGGTTTCAGGATTTTTTTTAAAGGAAAGATCGAAAGTCTTTTCTTAAATTTGAAGATTTTCTGGTACCTTTACTCCTCTGTGACAGTAAGCTGAATGTTTTTGGTTTGTGGACAAGACGAGACATTTTAGGATGTCATCTTGGGCTTTGGGAAACACCGATAGACATTTTTTTTAACCATTTTTTGACATTTTATAGATGAAACAACTCATTGATCAGTTGAGAAATAATAGTTAGATGCAGCCCTACTACAAGTAAGTTTCAGTTCAAGCTACTGTAGATCTCCTGAAACCAGACACATTTATATCTCGAGAAGAAATCATAGGTTTGGGTGAAAACTGCACATATTTAAAATTTGGATAAGAAAGATATGAATGAGATCCACATGCAGTTCTGAACTGGATGTGTGTTTCTTGTAAAGGAGTAACCTTGGTCTGCTTCAACATCATTGGAAAAATGTGCACGAAGCCAGCAAAACAAACCATTTGCATGTTGCATAATTGTAGATAAGATGGTCTGAAAGAGCTCTGAGGGTAAGTGGATCGCTAATGAACATTCAGACGTCTTCCTCGTTAAGGGTGGTTCAGGGAATTGTCCATTAATTGTGGTCATCTTATCAGGCAAGACAGATGCTGCAGACGGGAGCAGGTGGTGTTCATTTGACATTTTATTTCAAATAGCCTCTCCAGGAGGACAATATTTATATAAATCACAATGTAACAGAGTTGTTTACAGAAAAACGGATGCTCTCTGTGTGTCTTTTCTTATTTTGTAATTTGCTGTTGTATCTTAGGCACCATTCCCCGTGAGGTTTCCATCTGATGGAGCAGTGGTTGTCAGGCTTTGTGAAGACGCACTATGTTTCCTTGCCATGTAAGCCCCTGGCCCTCTGCTGAGCCCCCGGCCTCCTGCGGTAGTCATGCCACCCCAGTGCAACCCTCACAGCCCCTGCCTGATCTGCTGTGCAGCTGTCCTGCTCCGCCTTTGAACACCCACTCTGAGACGCCTTCCCCAGACCCGATGGAGTCCCTCATCGTGGTGACGGAGTATGAACCCAGCAGACCACCTGGAGAGACCGGAGAGGAGGAGGTAAGATGGAACATCTTCGGATAACATTGTATGTACAAGACATGGAGCTTAATTGTCCATTTAGGTCTTCTCACACATCTTACTTTAATGTGGTATCCAATGCAATGATGTGTGCGTTTGGTAGAGCTGTTGAAGGCTGTTTTTTCTTGTCTGTTATATTGATTGGATTGTGCAAGTGTTGCTCTGATTCTGTCTACCTTGTAAATACAGAAATAAAAGGCAGAAATTGTATGAAATATGAGTATTGCGTTGAATTTAAATATAAAATGTCAGCAGGAAAATAAGCACAAACGACATTGTGTCCTACTAAGTTGTAAACATTCAGTTTAAACATATTGGTCATCATACACAGGAGGTCCTCGGTTTACGACGTCCTCAACTTGCGTCGTTTCGCCACTACTTTAGCACTAATTTCGGTCCACCACATTGGATTATGCTACACTTGCTCTCTTCATTATGGCTCCCATGCACAAGTCAGACTTACAGTTTACATTTTCGCTGGTATTTTCCTACCGAGTTGTGTTTCAGTGTAAGCTAAGGACTGTTTTCGTTTCTATAGTTGTACAAATATGCAAACTTATTGATATCGTTATGCACGTAACGGCTTTGTTTACATTTTCACCAAAGTTCCAACTTACTGCGAAACTCGACTTATGTCACACTGTAGGAACGGAACTCCGATGTAAGTCAAGGACCCCCTGTATTAGAGGGACATCATGACTTGCATTTGGGGAAACTAAAACAATCTGAATGCATCGTGTCTCAGGTAGAAGAAATGGACAGCTCTGAGACGCCCGAGCCAGCTTCCTCTACGGCGACACCTTTCCGGACTCCATCCTGCGACCTGCTGTCCCATACAGTTGGCCGGCCAGAGGCTCTGCTTCCCGAAGCCCAAGAGCAAAGGGGAAGATTAAACCTGTCTGACAGGAAACTATCTCTGCAGGAGCGCTCGCAATCTGCAACATCACCGTGCAGCTCTCCTGGACTCAACGGGCGCTATATATACCCGTCTTTACCGTACTCTCCCATCACGTCACCCCACTCCTCCCCACGTTTGCCTCGCCGGCCCACTGTGGAGTCCCACAGTGTTTCCATCACAGACCTCCAGGTATGGTCAAGTCTTCAAGGGAACATGATTCCAGTGAAAAGTATTCGACTATAACACTGTCTTTAAAGTTGATTTTGCAGCTTGCTAACACTAAATAATGCTTCTGTTTGCTACACTGATGACAGTAGTTATAGTACTATCAATGCTCGGTAGAGCCAAGCCAATTTTGTCTGTTACTGATCACAAAATCAGAGGAAATGAGCTAACATGAGGTTACTGGCGGTGTAGTAATAATTGTGATTATATAATCTAGCATCTCTGCACCATTTGACCCAGTGTATTCCCTTAGGGGTTGTGTATTACCCAAAGCTTTACACATGAATGAACACTCTAACTAATGTTCACACACAGCCAAGCTGCTTCAGCATGTGTTAGTATAATGATAAACATCACAAACAATGTAAGAAGAACTGCATGTGAATTTGTCTCAAATGCAGCAGCACACTGGTAAAGACCAAGCTTTGTGGAGGCAAAGGTGAGTACACGTAGTCTCAGTAGATAATAGCTGTAATCCCTGTTAAACATAGATAGAATCTCTCTTAGGGCAACAGGCTGTGGAGGTTTTCCTGTATGTTGTTCACATGTTGTAGCTCACAAAGTCAAAGTATCTGAACTTCCATTAACTGCACACAGAGGTGTTTGCTGAGTCACAGTGACTTGCAAAAAATTTGATAGATCTAGGGTATGTAACTGCTAAAATAGGAAACGTGATTGCTTTTTGAAAAACAATTTTCTCCTCTTTTCTTTTTCCTTTCCTCTCTTTTTTTCAAGGACTGTGTTCAACTCAACCAGTACAAGCTGAAAGATGAGATTGGAAAGGTACCATCAGAGACAACTCACTGATTGCTCCCTTTCACTGATTCTTCCATTTTCTCCTTCTTCTTCTTCTTCTTCTTCTTCTTCCTTCCGCCTACTGCATGTCTGTCAAGTAGCACACATCATCAAGGACATGCAGTAACAGTCTCTGATATCCTCTCTCCCGGCTGTCCTCATTTCCCAAACTGTGTAAACTATCAGGCCATGGGAGAGTTGGAAGATGGATGAGAGGCTGGTATAAATAGCGCTCTCTAAGGGTTGTGCAAGGCTTAGTGGATACAAGTGTATGTGAGTGAGACTGTGTGTGGTGTGTGTGTGTGTGTGTGTGTGTGTGTGTGTGTGTATGTGTACATGTAAGCATGTTTTAGATTGTGGATTTTTTAACGCAAAACTTGCATGTCTGTGTATTTGTGCATTTATATTGACATGATAATGAGTTTGTTTTTGAGCCCAGCAGAGACAATTAAAGCCTTTTAAGAATGCTGAACAGCCTCTTGTTATCAGATCATCTCCGGGACTGGAGGATGAGCTCTGTTGTTGCCTGTTCAATCTCCAATCTGCTCTCCCAGCAGGAACTGATCCTGCCCTCTCCCCCCCTCCCTCCCTCTCTGTTTGTTTTTTGTGCATGAATTTGTGCACACAGGCTACTAATTGGGCCCTACTTTTTATCCTGAATTTCCTGTGTGTGGGCAGGGGAGCTTGCTAACACAATCCGGATCCAGTTTCCTTAATTAGCCTGAAATCAAAAATGAAAGAGAGAGGGAGAGATGATTTGAATTTCTCTGTTCTCACTTTGAAGCAGCTGGTACTGTCTCAGTGTACACTGTCAGCCCACTCACTTCCCTTGTGTGTGTGTATATATTTGTGCATTTGTTCCTGCGTGTATTTTTATACATTTTGAATGTTTGCTTTGCACGTAATGTGTTTTTTCTTGTCACTTCAAGAACTCACATCTGCTCAGTCTCACTTTTGGCTGTTGGCCTCATATTCTCTTACTTCTTCCCGGAACAGGGCTCCTATGGTGTTGTAAAGTTGGCTTACAATGAGGACGACAACACATACTATGTAAGTGTTTGATGCACACGCGAATACAGATGTGATTTCTTTACAGCTATTAATATTTCCTCACTCCTCTCCAGTTCCTCATCACACGCCCCACACCCACAGGCAAACCTCACAAAAACCGAACCAACTTGCCACATTTAATGGTGTGATTTTATGTGAATTCTCCGCATGTCTCGAGACAATCGAGCTGACTGACTAATGTAATAACACATCAGCTTGAGCTTTATTCTTTCCTGTTCATGATTATTGTTGCAATTCTCATTAAGCTGCATGATTGTCACTAACAATGACACGGGGATTATTTTATTATTTCTCCCAAGTGACAAAGCCCGCATGTCACATTTAGAGATTATATCACTGTCATAATAACAGAGGGCATTGAGGCTGTGAGGGAAGAATCTGTTTCTCCGGTTCAGGGGAAATATCGACTGAACAGTGTAGCTGTCACACACTGTGCTCTGACTGGATGCTTGTCAGCTATAGTTATTGTGGAAAAAATGTTCCCGGACATCACTGACTAGCTCGACATTTGTCTCAGTATTTGCAGGTTAAATCATTTTGATGATTTGACAGCAAATCGTTGAGCTAGCCACGATAAACATTCATCCAATAAAGTAACTGCTTACATTTTGTTATCTGGCAGCTAAGAATACATAGTTGGATTAGATGTTTGAAAACATTCTTTTGTACATACATCACAGTTTTTCCATTTCCCCTGGGAAGCTGCGAAAAAAATGTTTTATTTAGCGACAACTGTCACTAAAATAACAAACCTCACAGACCCAGCAGCATGGAGGAAAAACATGTGCTTATACTGAGTATGTGTCAATCATAGCTTGCATACACGATGGCTGGCGGCAACATCCAGTGTTTCTTTTGTAATTCTAACTTTCATAATCTCTTGTACTGATGACACTGCTCAGTGTTTGTAGTCGAAAACACACAAAGGATGTTCAAGGTGGAGAGAAATTTATAGGTGCTGAGATAGTCATCTGTAGGTGTGTGAGTGGGTGCACTGTCAAATAAGCGGCATATCACCGTGCTGTATCTTACTCATCTTTTTTGTCTGCCTTTCTGTTCATCTTCTCTTTGGATCTCTTGCCCGCTGGACTCTCCCACCCCCTCTCCATTTTCCTCTCATCCTCCTCCAATCCAAATCCATTTCCCTCTCGCTCCTGTAGGCGATGAAGGTGCTGTCCAAGAGAAGGCTGATGAGGCAGGCAGGTTTCCCACGTAAGTCTGGAGACGAGGACAGATGGTTAACACAGCAGAAAGCACAATCTGTGATGCGCCACTGATATATGAACATTGCATGCCGGTACTGAAGTCCAGCTTGTCTTTGTTCTTGTCCTGTCCTCCCTCACTAGTCACCCATATCTGTCAACATTCTCCTCCATTAGGGAGACCTCCTCCTCGTGGAGCCAGAGCTGCTCCCGAGGGTCCTGCTCAACCTAAAGGACCACTGGAGAGAGTCTACCAAGAGATTGCTATCCTTAAAAAGCTGGACCATCCTAATGTAGTGAAACTGGTAGAGGTGAGTAATGTTAAAACATGGAGTCGACTGTTTTAGTGTAATTTTAACTTAAGGCATTTGTACACGTATTTTTTGTTTCACTTTAATTTTGCACCAAAGCTCTGTTCACTTTAAACGTGCTCTTTTACACATATTTATAGTTGTCCGTACTAGCTTAAAACCTATTTTCCTTCTGTAGTCTGCTGCCCTAGTTTAAATGCATGTGTGTGTGTGTTTTGTGAGAGCAAAGTAAACAATGGAGTCAAATTCCTTGTGTGTGTTCACATATTTGACCAATAAAGCTGATTCTGTTTCAAAAATCAAACGTTTTTTAATCTGCAGTGCCTTTAATTCCAGGGTGAACAAATACAGATAATACAACTGTTATGCAGGGTTTTTTTGTAAAAATTGTGCCCCTCCTCCCTTCTTCAAAATGTGGCAAAGGGAAGGATATTTAAAAGTCAAAACAATATTCTTGAAGGATTATTTCGTTTTATAGAGAGTGTTAACCTCATTCTAAACACAAAGAGGTAGCAAAGCAAAGTTTGAGAGCAAAAAATGACCAGAAGTTTGTTTGTTTGTTTTTTTAAACCCTGAATGCACCGACATTGTGTTAAATTGTAACATGGCTGTGTGTCTCATCAGCACTGCTTTACACTCGTTTATTAATTTTAGCACCCCCGAAAGCAAACTTCGTGCAGTTATTAGCAGCTCCAGTGAAGTTGCATTTAATTTTCTGGCATACGAAAGATGATCTATTGTGTGTCTGTGTGTGTGTTTACACTAATTTCCATTCCCCTGTGGTTCGGTGCCAGGTTTTGGACGACCCCAGCGAGGACCATCTGTACATGGGTATGTTGTGTTCAGACAGTCAGCCTTCAGAAAAACACAAACAAACAGCACACACTCATGGAGTTATGCATAAAGCAAACATAAAAGAAGGTCATTTAAAGCTCATCTTAAAGTCTGTTTGTGGCTGTGGCCTATTACCTAAAAAGCTTTCCCTCACTAACCTCATCTGTGTTTCTGTCGCAGTGTTTGAGCTGGTGAAGCAGGGGTAAGCTAAGCCTCTTTTATGCTAATGCTTGTAACACTGGAATGAGCTCAGTCTCATTAGTTATGATTGCTAATTGGGTGTGTGTGTGTACCTGTTTATGTGTCCTCACGCGTGTGTGCAGGGCTGTGATGGAAGTGCCGTCAGATAAACCTTTCAGCGAGGACCAGGCGCGTTTTTACTTCCAGGATCTGCTCAGGGGAATCGAGTACTGTGAGTCTCCTGTTACTCTTCCCCTCAGCCTGTGACTACATTATGTGTTAAGTGTGGGTGTATTGGGGTTGTTTATCCTCGTCTCTCTCAGGTGAGCTGTCACACATCTGCATGAGGATCTACATGAGGTTTAGATTCACAGCGGATTCAGTATTTATTAAGTTGCAGTTTAATTTAGAATCTGTTCAAATGTTTTCAGGTATGCAATATAAATTAATTTACTCAACCTTACTCAATACTTAACCTTCTCGTAGTTGTTTTGCCAGACAGATATATTATTACGTGACAACAGCTAGGCAAATAAGCCTGTAATATTTTTGCAAAAATTTTCTGTTCCGCTGTAGCGATTAGTCTATTTGAAATGGCTGTGAATACCTGAGTTCTAATTATATGATAGCAGTAACAAGACAAAGCTCTTTCTGCATTACCGAGATCTGCCCTCGTCCCATAATTCTCCCCTGCCATTTACACAAGTCCTTCATCTGTGCAGCTCTCGACTCCAGCCACCCACAAGGCTCATTTCACATCATCTCAGCAGCTCTTAATGCATTTCAGCACAGGAGAAGAGCTTTTGCACAAAGTGTCGTCTAGGAGACTAGTACTGAGGAGAGGAAAGGGAGGGCTCTGCACCAGGGGCACAGAAATAGTCAGGACTCACTTAGTGCTCATCACAGCACAGGTAGTCTGTTAAAAGACACATTTCAGACAGATAAACATGACACACTTCATTTTATTCTTGTTTTGATATCTGAAGCAGCATCGTGAGTGTAATCCATTCTGGTGATGTGAGTAGTTGAGAAAATGTTTCCCCAATGATTTATCCAACTGGACTGTTAGAAATCCTTCCTCGTGATTTCAAATTATTGTTGTTCACAAATTATTTGTACAAATTCAAACACATGTTGGGGTGAAAATGATGTTTTAAGACCCCTTCTCTGCAATTCTACAATTTCATTTAGCAGACGCTTTTATCCAAAGCGACAGACATCTGAGAGTAGATACAGCACAGGAAAGGATCTAGTTAGGAGAAAACAACCTGGATAAGAGACAAGAAACAAGCTCAAATGTGATAATAGGACTGTGGTGCCTACAGGCAGTGCAGGAGGAAATTGGATTTGTTATTTTATTTATTTTTTTGCTTTTTGCAGTGTGTTCTCGTAGAACAGACTTGCTTGTACCTAAAAAGAACAAAAGGAATATTAATGATTGTTCCTATTCTCAGAATTCTAAAACATCAGTTTGTTGCTGTAATAATGTTTTGTTGTTATTTATCTGAACAGTGCATTATCAGAGGATCATCCACAGAGACGTCAAACCCTCAAACCTGCTGGTAGGAGAAGATGGACACATCAAAATAGCCGACTTTGGGGTTAGTAACCAGTTTGAGGGAGCTGACGCCCTCCTGACCAGCACTGTGGGAACACCTGCTTTTCTTGCCCCTGAAGCAGTCTCTGAGACCAGAAAGAACTTCTCTGGAAAGGTGAAGCAACAGTGAGCTCACTAGTGCCATCTGGAGATGATTCTTAGAAATGCAAGAGCCTTTTCATTTACCTAACATTAGCACTGCCAACACCGCCCTACTTTTGATATTTATCTCAGACACAAGTGTATATTTTTGTGTACAATGACAAAATTCAGCTATTATATGCTGAGCAAAAAATCTAATAAGATGTTTGTCTTGTGTTTTTTACAAAGGCTTTGGATGTTTGGGCCATGGGAGTGACTCTTTACTGCTTCATCTTTGGAGTGGTGAGTGTGTTCAATGGCAAAACACAAAGAGTAAATACTGGCATTTGCTTTTATTAAAACAGTTTCTCTAAAATGATCTGTTAGTCTTCCATTAAAACCGCTTCATATGTCCACAGTGTCCATTTATGGATGAGCGCATTCTCAGTCTTCATCAAAAAATCAAGACTCAGCCTGTGGTATTACCTGAACAGTAAGTTCTCCTCCTGTCATTTGTCTATCAAGGGCTGTTGTTTATTTAACTAAATACACATTTTGACCACTTATTTGTTTAGTTACTGCTGTCTGATCTGCCGTTGTGTTTTTTTCTGTAACAACAGTGCTGACATATCAGATGATCTCAAAGATTTGCTGTTGAAAATGCTCGACAAGAATCCAGAGACCAGGATATCAGTCCAACAGATTAAGGTAAACACTGACGGGAGCAATTAATTATGTTCTAATTACATATTTTTGGGGCTGCACAGTGGTGTAGTAGTTAGCACTTTCGCCTTGCAGCAAGAAGATCCCCGGTTCAAATCCCGGCCTGGGCTCTTTCTGCATGGAGTTTGCATGTTCTCCCTGAGCATGCGTGGGTTTTCTCCGGGTACTCCGGCTTCCTCCCACAGTCCAAAAATATGCTGAGGTTAATTGGTTACTCTAAATTGTCCGTAGGTGTGAATGTGACTGTTTGTCTGTATATGTAGCCCTGTGACAGACTGGTGACCTGTCCAGGGTGTCCCCTGCCTTCACCCGAGTCAGCTGGGATAGGCTCCAGCACCCCCCGCGACCCTAGTGAGGATAAAGCGGTGTATAGAGGATGGATGGATTACATATTTTTGTGTCTCTTGTACTATTCGTACAGGATTAGTATTACCTGGGGATTTGTGGTAATTTGTTAATTAACATCACATCTGTGTTTCTTGCAATGCATTCACACGGGATAAGCAAAGTCTGTATTTTACTTGAATTTGCTGACATTGAAGCCTGGACATGATGTCAAATCTGTGCACGTCTGATGGGTCACAGAATACGGTGTGATACCTGCTCTGTCCAACATAATTTGTGCTTTCCTAAAACCTGTACATCACTGTTAAAAGGCTATATTGTATCAACGCTATTGTTAGGATCTCATTAGGTTTAGGCACAAAAACCACTTGGTGAGGTTCATGGAAAGCTTGTGATTCGGGTTAAAATGACCACTTTTAAAGTGGTATGTAGTCGTCATGGCAACAGTAAATATGTCAAAGCAGCAATGTGACCTGACAGCAGTGGGCAGCGTTGTGTTAAACCTGTTGATAGATAGGCCTAGAAAAATGTTTACCACATGCTGCTACACGTCATCCATCTCAACATCCTACTAAATTTTCCTCTTCTTGATGATCTGATTTTGCAGTTTCTGTGAATGCTCCATAGGCTTGTTGTGTATCGGTCTACTCCTGCATTTGCACCTAAAATGCTGTCAATAATTTCCACCGCAGCCTCCATAATTCAACCAGGAAATTTTAAAATAAATAAATAAATTCCCCAATCACTGAGATGCAGATTTGCAAGGGACTAGCATTATCACAGGACGCTGGTGTTTGGTGAAATATGGTAGGTAATTTTACTTTGTAAATTACAGACATGGTGCATTCGCATGAGATTAAGATCACAGACATCCTCCACAGTTAATACAAACCACCACTGGTCCGGAGGTAATAAAAATCCTGTGCGAATAGGGCTTTAATGTCATTTTGTAAATCCATCAATTAACTGTTACCTTCACTCCGTATTAATTTGCTCATAGCTGCAACTACTACTGCTCTTGTCTCATTGTTGTTAGATTATACACCCGTGAGCGACATGAATAGCTTATGTTGAGCTACTAAAATAGAACACCAGTCCTATCAAATTCATGGTGGCTGGACTTCAAAGTGTCTGAGTTTGTATGTATGACAGGAGAATCAAAATGAAATACACACTCTTTCTGTTTCTCTGCGCTTGTGTCCAGGTGCACCCATGGGTGACGAGGCATGGTGCTGAGCCTCTTCCTCCAGAAGACGACAACTGTTGTATGCTGATCGAGGTGACCGAGGAGGAAGTGGAGAATTCTGTCAAACACATACCAAGCCTGGCAACAGTGGTGAGTCTCTGAACTCCTTTCTCTCTCACAGTAAACATTCACAAACAGCTCAGCCACACCTGGGTCTAATTTACTTCTGCTCGTGATGTCGTTAAGTGAAACGTCATGGATGGGTGCAGCTTATTTGCACTTCAGCTACACTAAAAGACGAGTGATAATGAATCAGGAGCAAATTAGTTGTTAATTCTGCGCACATCTGCATCAGTATGTAGAGTATTCCTTAAGTTCTGATATATATATGTTTATTTATAAATCACATCAAAAATTGCACCAGGGCTGCACAGTGGAGTAGTGGTTAACACTTTCGCGTTGCAGCAAGAAGATCCCCGGTTCAAATCCCGGCCTGGGATCTTTCTGCATGGAGTTTGCATGTTCTCCCTGTGCATGCGTGGGTTTTCTCCGGGTACTCCAGCTTCCTCCTACAGTCTAAAAATATGCTGAGGTTAATTGATTACTCTAAATTGTCCGTAGGTGTGAATGTGAGTGTGATTGTTTGTCTGTGTATGTAGCCCTGTGACAGACTGGTGACCTGTCCAGGGTGTCCCCTGCCTTCACCCGAGTCAGCTGGGATAGGCTCCAGCACCCCCCGTGACCCTAGTGAGGATAAAGCGGTGTATAGAGGATGGATGGATAATTGCACCACCCTGCATTATCTCTCACCATGCCTTCTCTAACTGCGCTCTCGATGCTTTGTGCTACAGCACATGTATGACTCACAGTCTTTCTAATTTATTTTCATTGGTTACATTAACTGTAGCTAAGTGTGCTGAGAAATATGACAATTTTCAGATGAACTTATGTCTTGTGTGAATTTGTTTTTAGGTTTCATATTTTAGTGAAACTCTTGACAAGACGTAATTGTACAAATATAAAATCCATTAAAACCTTAAGATTCACTAAATGTGCCATCATGTTAGCATTTACTACCACAGTGCAGACCTCTGTTCAGATGCTGTACGTTAACAGTAAATAAATACATGATTTCTAGATGGTGTATGATGAATTCTGCTTGTTGTTTTATAAGATGATAAAACGTGGCAAACAGTAAAAGGATCATATAGCAGACCTCTTAGTGATGTGTCTTCATTATAAAAGTTGCTCTCTGGTTATTGGTTTAACCTCTAAAGACTCATGTCTGATTATCAAAGAGGCATATTCAGATGTTTTTCCCATTAAAACAATCTGTTTATGTCCTGAAACTGCTTAAGACGTAACTCTATACACGCATGTAAATAATCTAAAGAATAAGGATGTGAAAAGTAGAACCCCACAAATTCGCAGGATTATTTCCTTACATTTGTCAAGTATGAAACCTAGAAAGTCTGAATCAGTGCTCTACAGTTTCAAGGTGGAAATGCTCAGCTTTGATATTGACTGCTTATTTAACTCATGATGTGTAAAAAAAAACTCAACTGTACAAGGGTCAAAAGTTTACAACGTAGTTTAAATGTTTAAAACTGAGCCTGATTTTCAAATTTGTGTATTATTGTTTTTTTTCTTCCAGATCCTGGTGAGAACTATGTTGAGGAAGCGTTCCTTTGGGAACCCTTTTGATTGGGGCCGAAAAGAGGAGCGCAGCAGTTTGTGTGCTGCAGGCCAAACGCTCACGTGAGTTCACAGGCCTTACTAAAACTGAAGTTTTGCAGTAATATTTGGAGTCACAGTGCTCATCGCAGTGTGCTGTCAGCAACCGTATTCTCACCCCTGGGTCCTCTGATGGCATCAATCCGCCAACGCTTGTCAAATAGTTTTTTTTTTTAGTCTGTTGGTAGGCTGTTATTATTTCTCTCCCCCCTCTGCTGCCCTGTAGGAGAGGCAGAGCAGGCAATGTGAGATACTGCTACATTCACTGTAACCAAAAAAGGTAACTAATGTTAGGACAACTCTTGCCTGCCATAGTCCTGTTTAAGTAGTAGAGAACATACTTTATGACCCCTGGCATGATATAAGCAGCTGTGCTTCCCAATATGGCCGTGATGACCAAACGCTCTGGTGCATCAAGTTTGTAAACTAGCCTGTGCTGGTTTAGGGGTGTTTGGACAAGCCATCTCTGGGAACGTTGCGCCTCGCCCAAGAGTCTATAGTAACTGCAATGCTGTGTATTTTATGTCTAAGGGTGCTTTTGGTGTAGCATGTAACGCTAAGTGCACAAAAAAACATTTAATTATATTGTAAATTGTGGAGAATGACATTTGAATCACTTAAGCCAAGTGTAGCTCCTGAATACAGATTCTTACTGTGGCGATGTGATGTGTGGGATAACGTCCTTTATAGATGGGTCATTCCAGAGTTGGAGGACATTTTACGTCCCACCTATTAAATTTCAAATAATCCATGTACAGAATACTAAAACATGCAGTTCTTATCTAAATATTCTTGTCCTGAGACCAAATCTAAAAAACTAGGAGTAAAGAATCTTTGAAAATATTTTTTAAAATACCAAATAAGTCTGGAGTTCCCCCTAAAATACCATTTTTCTCTTGTCCCACCCTCCTGATGACCAAATTCAATCTCAAATAAAACAGTTATAATGAAATTTAAACCTCCTTTTTTTGGTCTTATTTCTTTTATTGAGGTCTTGTAATTGTGGGAAATTTTTTTTAATCAATTTAATAATTATGCATGGAACGTGTGTAGCATAACCTTTTTAGCTGGTAGAAGTAGAAAAAGACGGTGAATCACATAAAAAGGTGGCATAAACATTGTCCAACAGTTTTCCTACAGAATGGGTAGAGCAAAGCTATGTCACCTTTTCTCATGTTCATATTTTCACCACATTGTCAGCCTTGATTGAACGTCTCACTCTGCCTCATATTATCAGGATCAGACTCATTCTTTGGACTGTTTTCCATCAGTCAGTTTGTCCTCTTGGTCAGCAGTAACAGCTAGCTAAATATCTAGCTTCTACTGCTGAGAAAAAGATCACATTAGCATGGATTAGCAACCCTGTTACTGTGATTAGAGTAGGGTTAGTAAACAACACAGAAAACATGGAATAAAAATGCTACCATTGATGTGGAAGCTGAGCCAATCAGTCCTTTGATAGTTTATTACCTATTATTGATGAATACGGAGCAGAAAACTGTAAAAGAGAAGGTTTATTTTTCAAAAACTTTGGAGCCCAAATGTCCCCCAATTCTGGAATGACCCATAAAGCAGTGGTGTTAGAGACACTGTCACAATCTTAAGTAATCCAGTTGTAGTCGACACTCACACTTTTCCAGGAATACTTGAAGCTACAGTTTGTGGTGCTGTCTTGATTAGCATTATTCTGTAACACAGCAACACCACACTTATAGAACTTCTACCTTTAAAAACATAAAGAAAACAAAAGATGCACTTTTGTCTACCGTCGGTTCATCATGAGCCAAGAGCATCCATTTACCTTGATCAGGTGTTACTCATCCCTTGCATGATGCACTCGTTAGATTTGCCTGTAAAGTCTTGTCATCTTGTGTCTTAACAGTAATGATTAACCTCTTTATTGCAACATTTTCCCCCGTTTTTTGACCTTTTCTCAGTGTTTCTATGTTTACTGAGCTTCCCCTTGTTCGCCGTATGTGGTATAGAAATGAACTCCTCGGTGCGCCTCTGCTTTGCGTTATGTAACAATTTAATGCTCGCTTTCATTTCCTAAACAGGGTTAAATAGTGCAGGATTGACAGTCGGCTCACAGCGTCGCTAGAACTAATTCTGCGCCTGTGGTGTGTTACTTAGGAAACAGGAGAGTGGCGACGGCGTGAGGAGTATGGACCTGCCCTACGTGGGAGAGGATGAGGCTCTTTCCTGATGCAGAGGGTTTATTATGCACGCCGGTATCCGCCTGCCTGCATCCACACAGCACGACAACCCTTTACTCACAGTTTATACTGGCAGCCTACACCTACGTACGTTTCCTGGGAGGTGGACGAGTGTGACGGACACTTAAAGAGGAGGGATTTAATGATCTTAAGGCACTTTGACAAGCATTTCCTAAGCTTTTTGTTCTGCTTTCTCTTCTTATACAACTTAGTTTGGGGTTGTGGGATCCTTCCAGGAGAGAATGCTCCTCCTGCACACTGAACCTTCACCCCTTTCCCCCGACCCGCCGTCCTCCTCTTACCCTGCATGCGTTTATAGTCCCAGCATGCTTCGTCTCAGGCTTCAACTGTACAGGTTTATCGTAGTTTAGCCGCTTGTGTTTCTCCTCGTCTCTACTTGACAATACTTTCAGGTATACGGGACACGGGAACAAGACGTGGTGACGGTTTACGGGGAGGGATGGTTGTCTTCGCCACTGGCACTCTGTTTGAGTAGAGCGGGTTTCTTGACAACGATTGTCTGGTTCACTCTGCTTCAGAGGAGCGGTGCCCAGTTTTGTAACATATTTCAGAGTGAAGTATCTGTACAGTTTTCGTGAAATGAAAAAGGGGAGTGAAAAAATGTTTACTTCATTGAATGCATGTGTTTACTTTCCCAATGCAAACACTCTATAAGCTATTTATGAACGTCCCTGTTTGACCGTTTGTTTTTAGGTTTTTCTTTTATTTCAGTCAATAGAAGGCTTTAAAACAGTCAATGTAGTGCTACGTGAACGATCACTTTCATCATTACTGCAAAAAGACGGCATAGGAAAATTGGGATTTTCTTCATTTGCAGATTGAGTGTTTCTAGTGGATCTTTTTTAAGTGAATCAGTACAGGATTTTTAGGTGTTTAATATGAATTTTTAAATTATTGGAGCTGCAACAAATGAAGTTTTGAAGCTAGTGCTCAACCTAATGCATATAAACGGAAGGTGTTGGCGCAAAATAATTCTGCAGGTTGATGTTTCTTTGTCAGACTGTTCTGTGAATTTCACATCTCAGTTGCATCATGCTTTAATTTCACTTCTCCAAGTGGATGTCTGGAAACAGGAAATTCTGACAATTGAACCTCAAGTTTAAATTCCGAATGTTTGTACTTGTTTTATTTGTTTTGAATCACTGGTATTAGAAAAAGGCACATTTCAGGACACCAAAAATGTTTAATTATGTATGATTTTGTAAAGTATGCTAACTTTACACTCACTGTTCTTTGTTGAACCTTTAGAACCGGCTACTGATGTAAGGCTAAGGTGGACGCATAGTGCAGACGCAGAGTTTTTTGTACAAATCTATGCATGACATATCTGTAGAGGTGTTTAACTTAATAAAAAAACTGTTGTCATCCTTGGTCGGAGACGGAGGCCAACCTGCAAATATTTCTATTTTTTAAGTACTTTTAGTTCTTATTAGTTGATGTGCTTCATTTCAGATCCCAAAGCAGTAATTTCCATCCTTTATTTTTTTGTTCACCATTCATTTGTTGTCCCACAGCTGTTAGTGTCAGTGTAGATAACATCACTTAATGTGTCTCTAGCTAACTTAGAATATCAACACGATATTGATTATACCATTTAATGCTTCCACACACTAATTATTTCAGCACTTAAGTGTTGAATGTATACGAAAGGGACTGGAATTTCATTTTGTACTTACTATTTGCATGTCACTCTGAACTGTACCTACTAAATGTCTGTTTTTAAGACGAGTACTATGCACACGTGTCTTTATGGTGCAACGGTACGTCCTGTCAGATTGTCGCGTACAGTGTGCACACTCAGCGGTTGGATGAAGAGGGCTTTATGTGGTCGATTGATGCTAATTTGCTTAGTTTTTTCCTGATTAAGTTCTGCTCTCCACTGTGGGGCAAACCGCTCTGGTTTTAGTTTATTCTTAAAACTGCTTTTTAAATGTAGTTCCAGCTGGCAGTTCATTAATCCTCGTGTCGTCCTGCGGGTCAAATCGACCATTTTAAAGCGTGAAAATGTGATAAAAAATATTTTTACAGTGAAACTTCTGATATCCACGTTTTCAACATTTTTGGGGAATATTTTTGAACGTTTTTTTGGTGGGGAAAAAATGTGAAAATTTTTTCTTAAGAACATTCACAAAAAAATCAACCAAAATCCAGCGAATTTCGCTGGATTTTGGTTGATTTTTTTGTGAATGTTCTTAAAGAAAATATTAGAAGTTTTACTGACATATATGTAATCACTTTAGATATTTTTAGGATTGTTTTAGAAGATTTTTACTCATTTAAAAAAATATATTTACAAGAATTTTCTTGCCAAATTTGGGGGATTTGTTTTAAATAAAACTTAAGGAATTATTGGAATTTTCTCCGTGAAGGTTTTGCAAATTTTCTAAAATTTGGGGATTTTTTTTTTTTTGCTGAATATTTGGATTTTTTTTCAGACAGGGAAACAATATTTTTTGCCGCCCGTAAATGAGGACAACAGGAGGGTTAAAATGTACAATTTAGTCCGAAAGTTAGTTAAAAATGCCTCCTTTTGTTTTGTCTTGTAAAATATTGTCACGCATGACTGATTAAGTTTTAACTGTGATCAGTTTCATCCCTTTCAGTGTGAATATTTTGCCCTCCGTGACCAACAAGAATGAACCGAAGGACGGTTTGAGTGTGAATGCTGGGAGACGATGCAAGCCACAACAAAACTGTACCATGAATATTTTATACACACAATATTAAAACTTGGTAGTTTGTTTCGATACGCCTGCCCATTATTGTGAAAATGGCCAGGCTAAGTGATTGACCTTTCTTGTTCACTTGGTTTTGCATTCTGTAGGGTCGTTCATTTTACTAAGAGCTGTGGGGGCTCTTTTCCCCTAAATGCATGCCAACATACTGAACACATACCGCTGTATCGTCATAGCATGAGAGGTTCCTGACGACACAACAGGACCTTTTGATTAGTTATTCTATACATACTGTACCTTGTTCATCATTTGAATAAAATATTATTGCCTTTCTGTAATGGTTTTGGTCCTGTCATTGGGAATAGCAGGGTCAGTATATAATCGTGGGACTTTTTGTATCATAGTGGACATTTTTGCTGTTTTCAGGTCCAACATCAACATGTGACATCTGTGGCATTGTGCCGTGTGATAAAACTGCACCTTTCAGAGTGTCCTTTTATTGTGGGCAGTCTAAGGCACACCTGTGCACTAATCATGGTGTCTAATCAGCATCTTGATATGACACACCTGTGAGGTGGGATGGATTATCTCAGCAAAGGAGAAGTGCTCACTGTCACACATTTAGACAGATTTGTGAACAATATTTGAGAGAAATGGTGATATTGTGTATGCCAATAACTGGTCCATTAAAAAAGACACACATAACAATTAAATAACTTTTCTATACAGGCTGAAACGCCAGTGAGTCCATAACATGGAAAATGGGAAAAATGGGAGCAAAAACAAAAGTGTTGCGTTTATTTTTTTGTTGTGTATATCCCATGGACTTCAAAAGATATTGACCCATTCGGTGTGTTGCAGTTCCAGATGTTTACCACTAGTGTGCGCTGTGCACCGTCTCATTTCTGAAGCTGTGAGTTTTTCTTGAGGGCCTGAATAAAACATTGTGTTTCTTTTATACACACATGTATACAGCAAAAGCAATTTTTTTACATTTGCCAAACTATTAAAATTTAATGCACCTTTTCATTCAAACTGCGCTTTAAGTGGGGCGTGTTTTGCTAGATTGCAGTTATGTCATTATTTAGATGAATTATATTTCATGTGCTCAGATATTTGCCTACCTTTCTTTAAAATGTGTTTACTCAAGAGGAAGGCTCAGCATTTAACTGCTAAATGTGATCTCTTAGTGGCTTTATCTGTAGTTGAACTATTTGCCACTAGATGCTGACTTTGAGTAAACTGAGAGAAAGGTCCAAATGAACATATAATCCAGATTTTAGCATAAAAGATATGACAGAAAACACAAGGCAGTGAAAGGCAGCAGAGTCATTCCACAAGATAAAGATGAATGGACCGAGGAACATCTCAAACTCCCAACAAGAAAGCCAAGAAACCCAAAAAGGAAAAGGTGAAGCAGCCAAACCTCTGGTTGCTTCAGTATTTTTGTCCCTCAGAGCTTTTGTGTGTAAAATCTGCCATGAAAGAAATTGACCCTCAGTCTCTGTGCTCCATCTTGGGAAATAAGGTGTCACACTGACCTCTTGTGCAAATTTAATTGTATTGCAGTTCATTTGTAACTTTCAACTTTAAATTGAATTAGAAATGCTCCTTCACGGGTCGCCAAAATTGAATTAGGAGGTAAGTGTGTGGCTTTGGTTAAATGCTCCTCTCTGGTTCTACAGGGGTTTGTGCGCAGATGAATGCTAGAGGAATGTCAAGTCATTTAAATATATAGCAAATATATGTGGTTCAATATATAATTGTGGGAGTTATTGTATTATAGTTGACATTTTTGCTGTTTTCAGCCCTAAAATCAACATGGCCGCCTATAACCAAACACCACATGGCATTTTTACACAAAGATTCTTCTAAATATTACATATACACTTGAGTAAAATTGAAATTGAAAGTTATTTCTAAAGATAAAGTAAACCAGTTGACATGCCATAAATCCACACTTGACTATGAAATAACTCAGAAATCCTTGGAGTCTGGCCAGTCTTTTCTTCAGGAGGAAATGACATCATGTGGAGCAGGTCATGTGATCTGGAATTAATACACTTCCTTCAGAGGCGTTTTTGTAATGGACTTGCTCTTATATAGCGCTTTTCTACTCATCAGAGTGCTCAAAGCGCTTTTACAACAATTGCTCCCATTCACTCTGACACACACACATTCACACACTAATGTGCAGGTTGCTAATCAACCTGCAACATCAGTCAGTATACATTCATACACCAGCAGAACGGTCACTGGTAGGCAATTTGGGGTTCAGAATCTTGCCCAAGGAAACTTCTTCATGCAGCACATGACTAGGCGAGAGCGGGAATCGAACCCCCGACCCTTCGATCATTGGACGACGTGCTCTAACACCTGATCCACAGCCCAAGTCAGAGAGACTGACTATGAGACTATACAACAAAGACTGCGTTTAAACATCCGCCACACATGCAACCATGAACATCCAACATCAGCATAAACAACTGGAGGGCAGGTCTGCAGTGTTCCAGGTCTCCAGGGCTGATTCCAAACTGCTCACTGCAGCACAACGTAACGTTGGTGGTAGAAGACAGAGCGTAAATGTAGTTCAGAGGCTGACTCAGGTCCTGAACCGGTTGGTGTGTTACGATCCCTGATGGGCCACATAAGGAGCCTGAAACCGCCACATCAGCACACGAGAAGTGCTGATAGTCACAGAATCATGGCCTTCAGTCGTCATGCTCGGTTAATTGTTTACCTGCTGGAGGTAAGAATAAGAAAAAGGAAAGCGCCCAAACAAAACAGCAAAAGCCTTGATCAGCGTTCTGTAAAATTACACACTCAGACCTCCTTCTGCAGGTGAGATGTTTCTTCCATCAACACTTCAACTTCTCTTTCTTCTGTATGTTTGCTGAATGAAAGCTTAAATCTCTGACTCTCTGTCTTCCACTGAGAATATCTCCTAACATTGAAATGAACTCGCTGCCAGTGCTGCACTTGGAAAGATTAAAGGACCATGTGCTTCAAAACATCTTTAAAGTGAGAAAAACCTTAAATGGGCCTTCTCAGACATCAGTCATGAAATTTAAAGATGGATTTTTGCAGAAGGAATCTCAGTGTGGAAGCAGCCATTAAATAAAAATGAGACCTGCAAAGTGGCATCTCTTAGGGTTGTTCATCTCACATTCATTATGTAAACGCTCAGTTTGTAGAGAAATGTTCAAATTTGGGAGGATATTGAGCCCCTTTCTGAGGCTGGTTTCAGTAGCGACTTACATGTGGATTATGGCTTCAAAAACTTAATCTGCCTTATTTAGACCATTGGTCAATCTCCATTCTGACAGATTTAAAAAGATGGAAAATAGTTATTCTGTCAATACTAATTAAAACAGAAGCAGAAGCACAAAGCTGTAAAAAGTAGAAATGCACACATTTTAAATATTTAAATCTTAAAGCAGATTCTTTGCAGTTTGCCCGCTACCGAATGCTGTAATTTTCTGTAATTAAAATGCATTTTGTAGCTTTGATTTCACTTGAAGTTTTGTGCATTTTCTGGATCTTTAACAAAGCATATTTACATTAAAAATGTATTTAATATGACAATTTAATCTATTAAATAAATATTTAATATTTCTGGATCTATGTAAAATGTATGAATGCATTTTTACTGTCTTCTGATGTAAAAAAAAAAAACTTCCTTTAAGTTTTGAATAATTTAGTGTGATTTTACTGTAGACATGCAAGTTTGCAGTCTGTTTTTGAAATTTTAATGACATTTTCAGTTTCGTTTGTTTAATTAAATGAAAATATTTGGGAAATTTTGATAAATTTGTAAATGTATTTTTACAGTCTTCAACATCAAAAAAAGTCATTTTTATTCACAACATGGTCATTTTATGGTGATTAAAAGTTGCAGGTTTTAAATGTCTTTGGTTTAGACATGTAAATTCTGCCTGTTCTTGTAATGTTTATATAGAAAAATACAAATAAAGACAGAAAAATTCCATGACATGACAGATTTTTGGACCCGCTGCTGTATGAGGATGTGATGTAATGGTGGACATCTTGTTTTTAATGACCTGCATGAGTGAAAAGGCCCCAGAGCTTCCTCTGTGTTCACTGCCCTTTCTGTCCAAATGTCAGATTGTTTTTAAATTCAGACCACGTGGAGTTTTCCATGTGGAATTCACTGTCGGTGCATATTAAGCATTTTATCTTCTGAAGGTTTAGAAGACGTTACTGTCGGAGGCTGAATGAAACCTTTGGGCTGTTTCAAGTACAAAACTTTTGTATTTAGAAATAAGTTACTAAGTACATTGACTCATACTTCAATTCAGTACAATTTCATTAATTTACATGTGTACTTTAATGTAAGTCACTACTTTTAGAAGGAAAATAGCCACGATACATTTTCTTTAACAACTGCACTTCATGCTTGTTTTTAAAACTGAGATTTATTTCACAATGATCAGTTTTACTGCTGTTTTGTTGGGGTTAATCAATGACAAAATGGGTAGAACAGGTGATGTTTAAACTACCAATATATAAAGCAGTGAAATTAACTCCACCTTATTTAACTACAGGGTCAATACAGAACTCAGGGACTTTTGAAGTCCATGGGAAATTTCTTGTACACATTTTTATTTATTTTTTTAGAAAAAGCTAATATTTTTCAGGTTTTTTATAACATACTTTTTTCCTGAATTGTAATGTACCATTTTTGTAATGAAATCTACATTATACCCATGAAAATACAAATACACATTATTTTGATGAGTTAATTAACTTAATAAATCAATGAAACTCCATCTTTAAATGCATTTTGAGTATTTTTACAATAAGAAAAGTACATAGAAAATGTCATCAAGGAGATACTGGATGGAAAGTGACATGGAGCTGTTAAAAGATGAGGATGAGGAGGAGACAGAGCAGATTCTAAGCTCCCTGCAGTTTGTTGTTTTGTTCTTTCTTTTCATTTTATTCATTATTATACTATTTTTATTGTTATGAAGTGTGTCAGTGCACACAATGCTCATTAGTAAACTGGTGCAAGTGAAGTTTTTACTTTAGATTACTGTGAGCAAAAAGTTGCCAAAAACTCCCAATGCATCAATTTTGATACAAAAAAAAATAGATCATAAACAAAATAATATGGAAACATTTTTCTTTCTTTTGGATTTTCTTAAAAGGGGTAGTCCAAAAAAAAAAAGAATTTCCTGGCTATCTTTTGATGTCAGGTCACCATTTATAGACCAAAGAACTAATTGTGTAAACGATAAAGATAAGAAACCTATTAATAGTCGCGGCCCTGCTTGTAGCTAGACGGTTTCGGCGGTGAACAAATCAAACGCACCCTCTTGGAACAAGCGGCTTGTTTAAACCTGTGCTTCCTGCAGGTGTGTCGGGATTCTCCTGAAGCTTTAATGAGAACATTTCCGCCTCAGATTAATTAATAGGAACAGACTCAGCTGCAAGAAGCCGTTTTCTGAGCTTTGGGACGTGTTTGTGGAGGAATACTGTTGAATCTGTGCGGATCAGATGTTCGCTCTGGTGAAGTTTCATCCTGCTGCGGACATCTCAGACTCCTCCTGACCATCAGAGCTAAACCCAGCCGAGATAAGTAGAGCCGCATGTCTATTTTGTTAACATTAATGCAGAAATCTGCCCTTTCCATGCTTTCATGTGCATCCTTGCAGAAGCTTCACACCTTGAGCTGCTGCTGAGCTCGTTTTTAGTTGCTGTTTATTTGGTGTTTTCATGCTGCTGATTTCCACCGTGTGTAAATATGAATGTTCATGATTGAGTATAATCACCGTTGAGTGTTGCTGAAGAGGTTTAATGGCATGTTTCCACCTTGGTGATGTAATTTGGGAGAAGCTTTGTTGTTTCTGTGATGTTGGTTCAGTGGAAGCTCTGCATGGTCGTTTTGTCTCAGAGGTCAGAGGGGAAATTTTGCGCAAATGTTTGATTCAAAACCGACCCTTTTGTCACTTCTCTGCTTTTCCGAACAGAATATCTAAACTGCTGATCTGGGTTATGCATTTTCAGCTTATATGTGTATACTATCACCTATTATTCTGCTCCCAGACAAATTTGTGATTTTTATGCACTCTGCAGCTTGTATATGAGGCAGTTTTGTTATTAACCTTTAAAGTATCAGGAAAAGTGCCTGAAATGGTCATGGCATAGGACAAGGGGATTTTTATGCTTTTTAACTTAGCATTTGTTGCTGTTTGCTTTCCTGTGTGTGTGTGTGAGGGGAAAGTAGTGGACGTACAGCCTGTAGACTGTGCCGCTCCACATTGTGTGATGTTTGAAAACTCTGCTTTGCATATCAGGCTCAGTGCTATTTCTCCATTCTGGTTCTAATAGAGGAAAGCAAAATAGAGCTGGAGGTGGAAAAGCGGTGCACAGAAGGCAGAGTGCATGGAGATTAGGGATCCCAGGCGTTTCTGGGACGGCGAGATAGAGCACCTTAAAACTACTTTCCCAGCATCAGAGCTGCCTTATCTGCATTTTTTGCATTATAAGTGGCACCTAAGACAAAATAATTCAACATTTGTGGTGTTTTTTTGTCTACACCTCGCTCTTTCTGTGCTTCCAGCTCATATCTGTCACTGAGGCTGAACTGAGAAATGAATCTGTTATTGGCTGTTTCTCCTCTTTTCATTTCAGAATATCCTCTTTTATCCATCTTTCTTGACTACATTGAGGCTTTGCAGGAACAAGTCCACAGCTCAGAGGGTACTGAGTGTGCTGCATGTTTCTAAGCCATTCGTTTGACGTGTGTTGACGTATTCTGACCACAGGCAGGAGTAAAATGGAATTCTTAGCATGCAGTACATCCACTCAGATTTCCTCGTATACGCTGCAAAACTGTCCAGTTTGTTTCTTTAAACTGGTTTTATAATTTTGTTCTAGTTTCTAATTCTAAAATGCAAAGTAGAAATCTGCTCCTTTTAGCTTTGTGTGTCTGTTTGCTTCTCTTTTCTTTTTTTTTTTTCTGCTGCTACTGCACCACGATTTTCTTCAAGTAAGATTACAGAGTAAAGAGAAGGGAAGAATGTTAACAAGGAAATGTTTGAATAAACTTAAATGGAAACTTGTAGGTTCAGCAGCCCTACTGCTCTGTCCTCTAAGACTTACAAATCACATTTTGAGTGTTTTACACAAGGTGATGCGTCAAACCTCTTGTATGTGGGTAGTTTCCTCATTTTGTTTTTAGATTTTTGCAGCTAGAATGTCCTCACAGCTGCCCTGTTTGGAGAGAAAAGTCTTAGTGTTAAAGCTTTTCAGTTTCATCAGGTCTGCCTTCAGTGGAGTCTTTAGTGGGAACAGCCCAGAAATCAAATAGAAATACTGAGATTTTAGCTGCTTGTGGGATAAAAGTAGACCTTTTTGATGACTAAAATGTTTTCTCAAGGATCAAAATGGCTTTAAAGGGGTGCTCTGTGATGTAGTGCTGCACTTTCAGAACGTTGTGATGGTTGAAAGAGCCATATTTGTTTCTAAAAATGCTGAAAATTGAAGCAGCCAAGCTTCCTCATCTTGTTTCTAGATTCTTGCGGCTAAAATGCCCTCACAGCTGTCCTGTTTGGAAAGAAAAGTGTGTGCAACTAAACATGACGAGGGAGTGGCAGTGAAGTTTCACCTCTGTTTTAATAAATGAGGAGTGAACTTCATTGTCAGTCAGAAATTGGTGAGGCCTTAGTAGAGCTGACACCATTATTGGTAATCAAGAAGTCCAATAATGAATATTTGGTATATTTGCAATTTAGAAAAAGAAATTAAAAACTTAGTGTCAAAATTTAGAAGAGGATAAACGATGACAATACTTTCTTAATGTTTTACATATGTTTAATTGAATTAGCATTTATCTTTCACTGTTGATTGGCTGTTTGCTTGAAGTGGAGCCAATCGGCTCGTTCTCTAGGCGGGATGTTGCTCAAGACTAGCCTAGCCGCGCTAGACAACCCACGGCAACGAATTTAATTCTCTGCCAGGGTGGGTCTAGTTACCCTCCATAAGGCTCGAGGTTGGATGCTCCTAAAACTGGCCGGACGAATCACCATGAAGTGTAGAGTCAGAAGGCGGGCGTAACTAAGTGACGACAGATGCGCTACGATTCTGACAGAAACAACTGGAAACAACTAGCCTAGCTGCGCTAGACGACCCACGGCAACAAATTTAATTCTCTGCCAGGGTCGACAACAAAAACGACAACAGTCGTTGAGCTCCATTAGCACCGACTCTGAATAATCTTTCTGTTTACATGTCTATAATATACTTGAGCTTCACCCATTGACTGTATAAATAAGGCTTCACCGAACTACCGCATCCTCTGATTTCCGGCGCTCTAGGAGCCTATTCGTTGCGCTGATTGGTTGTATACCATACAATTGCTGCAGATTCATTTGATAGACAACCTTTTAGCCCGCCTCCCTCCCTGTCGAGAGTTCCTAGACCCTTGCGTCTTCAGAGCATGGGTCTAGTGCGGCTAGGCTAGCTCAAGACCACAGAGTGATGACTGCAGGTAAAGAGAAGTGACTGTGTCAACATAGTCTTTAAATTCATTAGTTTCATCTGGAATTAACTAAAATGAAAAGTGGCACCAATAACTGTAAAAATGTTTGATATTTATCAAGTCAGTAAGTGGCTGACCTTCAGATTTCAGAGAACTTGCTCTTCATACTGGTTGTATGTTCAGAGAAATGTGAAACTCCGCTGTGCTCCTTTCTGTTTGAGTCTCCTCATATGTCAAATTAAATAAAAAAAGGCAAACAATGCAACTCAGAGAAATAGACACATTTGCATCTTTAATTAGATTTCCGGTGTTTTGTTTTTTTTCTTTTTGCTGAAGAAGAAAACAGAAGAAAGCTCTCTCAAACTCCTGAGTCAGAGTGCTCTTCACATCATGGTCAGTTCAGCCCAGTAAATTCAAACGGGATGATAAATCAATCAGTGTTTCCTTCATAGAATAGATATGACGTTTCTTTTTTGTCCTGTGGCACCTTTTGGACTGAATTCAAACTTTGCTGCTTTGTCCACGTTTCTGATACCAGGGGTGAAGTTCAGACAAAAAAATGTTCTATTAAACCCAGCAGCTGTTTCAGGCAACTTCTTTGAGAATTTGGCAGCTTAATGCTTTTTGCTGGAATTAAAACGGCTCAGTGAAATGGCGGGTTGCGTAACTGTTGGATTTTTAAATCTGTAGTGAAAACATGTACTGCATGACTCAGGCTGAGAGCACTTGTCTGTGCCAGACACACTGTAGGCCAGCGTTGCAATGTCAGAGAGGGCAAATAAAAGGGGAAAAAACTAAAGTCCTGCTTATAGAGAACACTCCAGTGAGATTGGTTGACTTTAACACAAAAAAACTGTTCTGCACATAAATGCTCAAATATTAACACATCCACACAAATAAATAACTGGAGAAGTATTTACCGTACGCAGATGTTTGCCTGGTGTTTGTGTGTTCTGCAGGGCCGGGACCATTTGCCCACACTAATCTAAAAGCTCTCCCCATGCAAACTGTGAACTCTCGGCACCCTTAATGCGAACACTCAGCAACCGATTTGGTATTACACTCCGCGGTGCTGCTGACGTTCAGTCTGATCGACTGAGCGACGACGTGTGGCGTGACTGACGCGCTGCGCCGCTCATAATCCCTTCATCAAGTAAATCACAAACGCGTTTTCCAACAATTTCGCTCCTTTGATGCGGCACTCATGAAGCACAAATGCTCAACACTGAGGTCTCGGCTTGTTCCTTAGGCTGATGCTTTTCATCAGATCTGCTTTCAGTGGAGCCTTTTGTGGGAACAACTCAAGAAATCGAACACAAAAACTGAGATTTTAGTTACTTGCACGATAAAAGTAGACCATTTTGGTGACTAAAATGTTCTCTCATAATGCTCAAAATGGCATTAAAGGGGTAGTCTGTGATGTAGTGTTGCATTTTCAAAAAGCTGAGATGCTTTAGAGACATATTTGTTTCGAAAAATGTGAAAATATCCCGTCAAACTCCCCCAAAACACTAAATCCTACACTTCCCATAATGCAACTTGATGCCATCTTTCAGTCACTGTCTATATAAACATTATACATCATTCAAAGTCGGCACTAAACAAGCTCTGCTTAAAAAAAAACAAGTTATTTCCTGCAAAAATGTTCCCCCAGAGCCAGAAATAGGAAAGAAAAAAAAAATCACATACTGACCTACATATGTGGTGTCTGTGGAGTCGCCCTTTAACTTAGTCCTGATTTATGGATTTTGTATTTTATCCCAGCCCTATAGCATTCGTGTGTGTGTGTGTATGCATCTTTAATCCGTATGCTCAGGTCACCCAGCGGCGTGACCGGTCTAGGACACACACTGCATATTTCTGGCCTGCTTTTTTAACTAGCTGGCACCTGGCAGGAGGAGCAGATAGCCGTTAACAACTTAAACTCCTGGCAGATCTGATTAATTCAGAGAGCTCCGGTCTTCAGACTGGATCACAGCCCAGCGAAGTGAGAGGAGGTGGTGGAAGCTCGTTTGGCTGCCATTAAGCGAAGCCAAGAGTGTTTGGCAGCGTGCTGTTGACGGGGGCCCAGCTAAGTGGCCTGAAACTTCTGCAAAATAAAAAATCAAACGAAAAGAGCAGGAGGGCTCAATACACTCCTACACTCCAGGAGCATTTGGATGGCTGTTACATCCCTGTTGACATCATGAATCACACTAGACTGTCTTCGTGTGCAGACATATGTGACGGGAGGATAACTACGGGGGATGATGGTGATAATTCTTTTGCTTTCCGTAGCAGAAAATGCACATGTTTGAATGTTTTCTACTTTTTTTAAAAACATGGAAAACGCACGCACACGCTCCAAGTCAGCACATTGTACTTTTTTTTTTCTTTCCCCAGTTCCTCAGAGAGAGAATACATTCGTCCCAAGCGATGGTGATGAAGATTACAATATCTTGATAGAATAGACAAACAGATTAATTACTTCATGGCTAAAACCTGAGTTATTCCAAAGTATTTCCATATGAAACTGCACAACAATGCACATCAAAAATAAATGAATGCATCATTAATCTCATATAGTATTATTTGCATGACTGAAGCTATGCTAATATATTCATGGGATATATACACACATCGACGTATGGGATATTCATGGATGTCTCCGGGGTCCGAGATTATCTGAGAGGATCCGTTCGAGACACAGAACCGTATTATGACAGGATGAGCCACTTTTCTGAAGCGCTTCAGAAAATACGACCTCGCTAACTGAGGTGTGACTCAGATCTTTTTTTTTCTTTTTTTTTTTTTTTAACGCACTTAAAATTTGGATTTTGCTTTCAGACTGGACAAGCGGACAGATATGGGCGACTATGATGTAGATAGTCCATCTGTCTTCAGCTTCCCCCCCTTTTTTTTTTTTTTTTTTTTTTTTTTTGTACCGTTTTGGCCGTTTTTTTTGTCGTTAGTCCGTGGCCTTCACTCTGGAAACGAGGAAGAGCAGAGGCACAGCGTCCTTTAACCTTCTCTTCAGCCTCTTGGTTCTGCTATTGCCTTTCCTCCAGGATGAAAGCAGGCGTGACTGTTTATATTGGGTTGAAGGGCCGAGCACTACGGTTGAGCAATGTTCAGTCACTGGATCAGCGTTAACAGGTTTCCTCATGGCACTGGAGGGCTCCGCTGCGTCCGTCATCCCAGCGTCTTTTGTCACAAAAAGTCCTCGTAGTCCAAGAGTTTGGAGTGTTGACGTGTTTTCCAAAGGCGGTACAGGCGGAAGTCGAAGTACATCTCAATCATTTCTTTGCCTGCAAGGGTAAACGAGATGGGAAGAGTTTGAGTTATACATCAAGGAAGCACAAAAACGCACAGGAAAATATGTGACAGTGATGGTACCCTGCAGTAGGGGGTTTTCTGATTAGCAACGGATGAATCAGGACCTCTGGGAAGTGAATATGCAACACAATAAGCATGGTTTATCCTTTTACAGTAAATTCAATGAGTCTGTTACCTTATTTGATAGGAGTCTAAGCACTTTTCTGTCATTTCTGACCATTTGATGAACAGATATGTCGTCAGTGGTGATTGTCCTTTGGCCTCAACAGAAAAACATCTATTCTCTATATTCTATAAAAGATTTGTGCTTTATGCAAAAACTGTAAAAGAAAAGTATAGCTGAGGGACATTTTTTTAGTCGTTTGAAGGTGAGAAAGCTAATGTTCTGTCCTTTAGTAGGGTTTTTTTTTCTGCTTCTTTTGAATCTGGTCAAGGCTTTAGATTGAATTTAGTTTGGTCTGACAGCATTTGCTTCCTTAAATTCAGCGCAGTACCTTCAGAATCACACATGATTGTTCACCTTATAAGAGATCCATTAGAAATCCACACATTTCCTCAAATAACTTCCATACAAAAATGTTACACTCTGCAGTGACCCAACAATTGTCCTTATTGAGGTAAAAATTGCCCAAAATTAAAAAGAAAATTTCAAAAATGTGATAAGTTGTCTACAATGACTCGAATATTGAAAAGACATGTTCTAAATGACAAAGAAATGGCTTAAAATATGTTAAAAATTGTCCAAATGCAGTTAAAGCAGTCCAAAATGCTTCATAATTCTACAAAGAAATTACATAAAATATATCTGTGCTGCCTCAAAGTCTCAGATAATGATTTGAAATGTGTCAAAATTTACTTAAAACTTGTACCCAGTGACAAAAACTTCTCCAAAAAACAAGTTGGAGCTGTTGTCTCAGGTTTTGAGCCATTTTTGGAAAAAATTTCAAAACAATTTGAACAAGTTTGGTGGACAATTTTCAACGTATTTGGAGAATTTTTAACAGATTTCTGTTTGGAAATAGGATTTATCAAACTGCCAAAATGCAAGTAAAGCACAAGAATTTAAAGGAAAGCTCTGATTTATTTTAGTCTGTTGTGCTAAATTGTATTCTGCATCTCTGTTGTAGAGGTTCAGGCCAATAAAACTGCATCAATTCATGAATCTTTATATTTTAGTTAAATGGTTTGTCAGATGAATAGATGGGCCCTACATGTCGTTGAACTGGCATGTAGCAGGTCTGACTTTCAGACATGAAAGACTTAAAATTCTTGTATTTTTATTAAGCCCAATCTTGATCTCTCTTGTTACCTTTTACGTACAGTATACTTGAATCAGAGTTTATTTACCATAAAAATTCATCCATGAACCCCAAGGCTACTCCATTTATTTCATAGTTCAGCATTTGTTGCCTGTAAAAACAGCTACTTAATGTCTGTGGTGTCTGGAGTAGCTTTCCAAGGTTTGAAAAACATCACCCTGACGACAACATCAGCTTTATCTTGGCTTGAGACTTGATATATTTAATAGAAATCCTGTTTTACAAACCTGAGGTGCAGGCTGTCAGAAGTGGGCTTTTAGGAGGCAGGAGAGGTCTAATGAAAGATGCTATCAGTGTTTTTTGGAGCTTGACTCATATAAACAAAGACTCGCAATATCTCAGTCTCTGCTGCTTCAATTTTGGACATTATTTTTATGATCTGTCCCCTGTGAGTCTTCCACCTTTGCTGCTCGGTGTAAATATAGCAGAAAGTGAGAATTTTCCTGTCTTTCAGGGTTTTGCAGAATCCCTTTTAATGTCAGTGTTCTTGTTTAACACCGTGAGATCTGTGTTATTTGTGTTTGAGGAATCTTTTACTGCACCTATTTGACCTGTGCAAACGGATTTCTCATTTATTTTACTGCGAATAACTACCTCCTGTGCGATTTGTGAATATTCGGGTTTGCAGAGGTTGCTGCCTTTTGGAAGGAGGTGCAGTTACCGGTTCACAAAGGACTTGAGAGGTCTGAAAGGAAGCCGTGATTTTTGAACAGAAGACTTCCACTTGTTCCTGAACTGAGAATTGGCTTCAACAATACCGACTGTTGTGCTGAATAGAAAGTACTGTACGTCCTTTTTCCCCCACTTGTGGCTAGAAAGAAGTGTTTAGTCTCCTGTGGCGCAAAATCTGAAGGTTGAAATCTAAGAAATGTGGATCAGTTGCATTAAAAAAAGATTTCCATCAATATAGTAAAAAACATCCAAATAGTGCAGTATTTAAAAACATTTGCACTGAAGAAAACAGACGGACAATGAATCTAACTTTATTGAACAGCTATGTCTGCATCATTTCATATGTTCTACGTGTAATCTGCATTTGTGTGGATGTTCTGCGTGTTCCAGTTGCTGTGATCTGCATGTTTGCCTGTTTGTTTGGACCCACCTTGCGCAGACAGCTCCAGCGGTGACTCGAACTCGACAGAATAAGGCCTCATCAGATTCTTCAGTTTCTGGAACAGCTGTCGGGGCGAGATAAGAAAGCAAACACCCAATTAATCCGACTTCACTTGGATGCACTCCCAGCAGGGGGGCCGGCATCTTCAGACACAAAACGCATAAATAGAGAAATGCCAATGAACCCAGCCAGTTGCTGCAGAAGAGACGAATGCAGATTTTTCCCGTGCCGGTAACGAGGAGGTCAGGACACGTTGCAAAGGCGTGCATCTTTCCTGGTGGGTTCCTCTTTTTTTATACATGACCTTTTGTTTTTATGAGTCAACATCGCTCATAAAAGGACTTTGTATCCCTTTATAAGAGTCTCAGCTTCGGAAAAGAAACATGAACTGATGGGTAGATTAGAAGGAATTTGCTTTTTCTTCAAAGCTAATTGATGGGTCAATTACAGAATTTGGTAATTTCAGCATTATTTAATGTTGGTTTATCACTTTATGCCCTTTTCCCCCAGACTAAACAATTATTCCATCAATCATGAGAAATAATTAAAGAAGTCATCAACAGCGAACGCAATCATTAGCCACTGCTTTAATGATCTCATGACAATTTAATGTTGAAAGGTGGAATAGTTTTAGGTTTTTCGGGCTCCTTATGCAGCTTCCCGCTCTACTGACGCACTGCTGCCCACACATAAGTGAAGTTCGCTGTTTTCTCACTTGAAATAAAGACTCTCCCATGCCAAAGGAATCAAAGGCAAAAATAATGCCCTTGTTTTTCACTTTGTCGAAATGGAGATGGTAGAGGAAAAAGCAACTTTCATTATTTGGGTTTGCGGCCCTTTGAAAAAGATTAAAGAAGATGGCTCCATGTCAGACGTGGAGGCGAGAACGTTTGGGGAGACGCCGGAAATGCGAGTCGTCTGTAGCACAGGGAGCGCTGGAGGCAAATCAGGCATCTTAAATAATGTGCTGCATAGTTTTCCGCCTGTCCTGGGTGGCTCCTTACAAGCTGTCAATGGCTGTTGTTGCCAAGATATTACAAGATGCAGATTTTGTGCTGACAAATCCGAAACACGTCGGGGATCTCTGGATGGCTGACATCGTTTGAAAACTGGGTCACAGCGCCTCTCTGACCTGCTCACCTACTGTTCTAAAACAACCGTTACACCTTCCAAAATCAAAAATTTAACCTTCAACAGCAAAATGCATACATCATGATAAATCAGGCTCAGAACCAAAGGCAGCATTTGGGAGATGGATCAGCTTTTTTTGTTTGTATGAGATCCATTTGATGATTACTGTATTTCTAAATATCTACTGCATTGTAGCCATAACTGCACATAATTATATGCAGGATATAAACTTACATTAGTAAGTGGGTGTATGGATTTGCAATGTGTGACTTAAGACACTTATTTGTCGTTTCTTTTCAAATTTAAACTCAAACTTTAAACTTAATGTGTGAATGTGTGCTTTGGTTGTTTAATCATGTTCTTCTGTATGTTTTTTAAAAGTTGCTGTGTTGATTAGGTACGTTGATGAAGGGTGACGGAGAAGGCAAGGAACATGTATGTCAGAAAATGTACATTACATGTAGTACCTGGTTCTGCCACCAGGTGGAACTTCTTGCTCTTTTGTGAGTGGACCTTCCTGCTGACTATCTGCTAGCTGCAGCAGTCACGTTGATGAACTCTGCAGCATAAAGATATAAAAAAAATGTCTGGCAGGTGTCCAGTTTAGCTAGCTACCTAAACTAGGGTTTTCAAGTCAGGCCGGGTTCTTAATGTCTGTCTGCAGCTGTGTCTTCTAACATTCAGGAGGCGCAGGACGTGGTTGTAAACGGACTGATAAAGTTCCTGCAACAGTTTTTGTGGACATCTGTTCAAACTGAGCAGCCGTTTCCAGCAGCCGGACAAACGTTAACTGCAATTCAGTCCAGCATGTGAGTCAAATATGAGGATTATTTGGATGTCAAACCACTGTGAAGAGATTAATAACATGACAGGTCCTTTCCTGTGGAAGACTGCAGTTGGGTCAATATATAATTAAGGGACTTTTGAAGTCCGTGGGATATATCTTGCACACATTTTTATGGAAATCTTTCTCTAAAAATGTCATGTGGTGTTTGGGTGTTTTTGGTTATGTTGAATTTAGGCCTGGAAACGGCAAAAATGTCAGATACACCTGCAACTATGTTACAAAAAGTCCCACAATTATATATTCATCCAGTTCATTTACTGTTTTTATTACTGTAGCGGCCTGAGGAGGCACTTGCAGTCCAGACAGTTCAATTTTAGCAAGGCCAAAGAGCTATGGTAATATTCAAATACGGGTTGTTGAATGAGTAGCTTTGTGATCATTTTTTTCAGTTGTGGATGGTAGTTTTTGGTGTTTCTTTGGCTTGGAGGGGGTCACATTCTTGTAGTCAATGTAAGGCATGTCTATCACAAATCTTCCTATGATGCAAGTTTTCTACAAGGTATGGATTCTTTAATCATTCATTAGCTGTGTAAGATGAAGTGATCATTAATGGCTGTATAACACTTTACCCATTCATCAAACTCCTAATGTAGTCGATTTTGCAGCAAACACTAATTGTCTGTCTTTGGTTGCAAATGAAAATATCGGAGTATAGAATCACATCTTCCCTAATGTGGCTGACCATTAGCTTTAAGCTATAAATGCTTAAAGAATTTCCATCCTAAGCATGATCCGAGGTAAACTTTGCATAACATGGGTAGGAGGGAGTGATGTCTACTGTTTATGATGTGCTGTTTTATTTGTGATATGATGGGTTAAGGAAGCTACAAAAACAACAAGTGAAAGATTAGTCATGCACCCAGTGGCTAAATGTATACCGACCTTCATACAGAAATGCTTTTCTGAGTCTTGTCTGGAAAATCTTTACAGGCCTGGCATGAACTCTGATAAACACCTTTAGGATGAATAAGACCGTCTCTATCGGCCATCATCAGCACTCAGCCTCACTAATGTGAGAGCTAATCCCTGCAGCTTAGAGCATATTTCATAAAAGGCTGAAGTGTCCAGATACTTTCTGCAGGGGTAGCTGCAGTAAAGGAGGGTTTTTGTTGTTCAAAATCAAACGACAAGGTCAATGCAGGTAAAATATCCTCTCAAAACTGTCTTCTGCGTAATTTCAAGCAAAATTCATCGGTTCAGTTGTGTGACTGTGCTGTTATAGAGACTTCAGTGCTTGACTCCCTTGTAAAGAATATCATTTTGGGATCTTGGAACTGAACCAAACCCTTGAAAGAAGAGAAATGCGCCAGTTTTGTTGTGCTGGATTCAGATTCACACACTCTTGTGCCTGTGTTTGTCTGTCGGGGTGGAGATATCACTGATGTGCAGTCTGTTCTGCAGACTGTCCATCAACCCCAGAGACATCCACTTTATGTAACAAAGCTTTTTTGGCAGACGTGACTGGAACAGACAGTTAGGTCAAACAAACACCACTGGCTACGGTGTCTGTGGCAGCATCGAGTGCCAGCTTGTTTGTGTGCTTTTGATTTTCCTCTGCTTTTATGTCGGTGAGTATGTGGCTGTGTGCTTTTGTGTTTGTTCAGGTAGACAGAAGTGCAGCGTCATTCCGCTATATCCAGTAACATTACTCAGAAAGAGATGATGGTTACACAGGTGGAGGAAGATGGAGGGGGGGGGAAACAAGAAAGCCAGCATGGTGATTATCGGGGATGGGAGCAGACAAACATGAAGGCAAAGGGCAGCAAACAGAGACATGAAATGAAGATGAAACTGGTCAGAAGATTAAGAGGCTGCACTCGGTGTTCATAAACCAAATAAACACAATGTATTTGCCGCTCATCTTTTCAAGTGCATGCTAGGCTTCTTTCTTTTTTTTTTTTTTTTGACCATTTCTCAGCTTTAATTGTCAGAAATAATATCCGATGCTTTGGAAATCTTACAGTATAAAACTCAAATGGCAAAGTTCTTGCAGTCTCCATATTATTGTAAATTCTGCAGAATCCTGAACACATTTCTGAGCACTGCAAACCCAACAAAAGTCTGCTAGGCTCTGTGTAATGTAAATTTCATCATCTTCCAAAGTCCACAGAACTCCTCAAATTTACCATCTAGTGTGGCAACAACAGCTTTCTTATAAGGGTCCTCCAAGTGGACTAGAAAATAGTTTTTTAATAACTGACTATGCATCTACCCAAGTCCACGAGAGTCCATTCAAACTCACTGCAGACATCTGTGTGCAGCCAAAAATTAGCATCATGGCAGTAGTGTGCGTGCATGGATAAGTAGACGACACTCTGTTGCTGCAGATGTATAAAACATGACCTCAGAGTCGACTAGAAAGGAGTTTAATACCAACCTTGCATATGTGGTGTCTGTGTAAGAGTCAGTAGTGCAGCAGTGGTATTATTAATAATTCTGGTATTAGTACTATACAAAATATTACATTTTATTTTTCTTTTGTTATAATTACACAATATTTGGTCTGCCTCCCAGTTGTTGTGCTGAACCTACATGCACTTTTGGCCAACACACAGCGCCCTATAAATGTGTTTTCCCGCCTTACCTTTCCCCTTTTGTGTTCAGAAAGAGAGGTAAGCGAGATTGTGCAGTTGTGATTTGCATTTTTTAATGTTATGCAATTCCATTTTTTGAGTTCTGTAGGAGCCCAAGTTTATAAGATGTGCGTGTTTTTTTTTTTGTCTACTGTACAGGTATGTGTTCCATCTTGTACTATACATTTACTGTATGTCCATAGGATGTCTCCTGCCTTACACCCTTTTGTTGTGTTCAGAAGGAGAGCCCAAGTTTGTAAAATGGATGTTTTTGTTTTTTTTGTCTACTGTAAAGACAGAGTAAATGGAGATCGCCTCCAACAAGATCCATGTGTCTGCTGAATTCACAGCACAGAGAGATGTTTACCAACATTGCTTGTTCAATATATTGTGTATATTGGAAATCAGGAGCTGCAATTAGTAAATGAATTCAAATATTTAGGAGTGTTACTAGATTCTACACTCTCATTTAAGAATCATGTCAAAATGATATCTAGAATTATTAGGTATAATGTGTCTAACTTTAACCAAATAAGATGATCTATTAGTGATCAAGCTGCTATGATGTATTTGCACTGTATGATCTTTTCCTATGTAAGTTACTGTATAACAATTTGGTCTTTGACAGGAGCAACAGTTTTAGAACCAATTAAAAGGCTTTATAAAAAAAGCATTGAAAATCTTAGATAAAAAACCCTTCACTTACCATTACTGTAACATTCTCCCAAAATATAATTTGTTAACCTTTGAAAACTTTATAAAATTCAAAAATCTCTGTTTTATTTATAAAACCTTACACGGGCTGACCCCCACCTCCCCTCAAAAGTTATATAAAATATAGAAGTTCCTCAATTACCACACGAGCCGTAAGCAGAGGTGACTGTGAGGCTCCACAGAGGAAAAACTGTCACTGGTCGAAATGTTCTGTCTTAGACTGTTCCACTGTACGCTGCCTTTATGCCAATGGCAGTGAGGGAGATCCTCACCTTTACAGCTTTTAAAACTAAACTAAAAGATTGGCTTAGGTTAACCCAAACCTGTGAGCATAATTAATGTAAAATAATAAATGCACCTTAGAGTAATGTGCAATGCTCTATAGCACTTTAGAGAAGTGTTTTTAGAAATTATACTGTATATTTTTATAAACCAACTGAAATAATTTATATTTATTAGTATGTACACCACTAAATGCACCTTAGGGCAAGTGTGCAATGCACCAAAACACTTAAAGTCCATTTACTGTGATATTTTGCTTTGTTTGGGTGACTTTGCGGGGATCCTTTGGTTGATCTTCTATGGAGTATTGTGGATGTAAATTGTCCTTGTGTCTTGTCTCACTGTGTCTGTCCTACATATTATCTCTCTTTATTGTTGTTGTGATTCCTCTGTCCTCCTTTGTCCTCTTGTATTTGAGAACTTTTTATTTCATGTTTTATGAGACACATTACATCAACCTGGCAGGGACAACAGATGGAAATTAGCCTATGGCTATAATCTGGCATATTTACACTTGTGTTCATTAATATGTACTGTCCCTATGAAATAAATAAAAAAAGACACCAGTGACATCCATGTGTGCTTCAGCAACAGATTCGTTATAGCAGTGAGTGGCCATTTGAGTGACAGTTTAGGTGTTTCTGTAAGACTGAAAGTGTGGTCACATTGGACAGTTGCACGACTGACCTAAAAGCTCACATGCTGGCGAGCCAACAGCGTGCTAGCACTCGTCGATCACACCGGCTCATTGGACACCTCTGCACTGTACTGACATTTTGTTCTGGGGAGTTTTGCATCGTTTCATTGAAAGATGTGTTGAAAAGCAGGAAATAAAGTCCTCCGAGGTGACTAACGTACTGATGTACAGCAAGTTTATTTGCAACTGTCTGCATACCAGCATTTAAAGTGGTTCATATTCTAACAGAGGAAGGTTAGATTTAAGTGGACGGTGCCACAGAGCTAATAAGCTACAATAGCTTTCACCCCTTTGTAGCTCCCTGTTCTCTTAGCGCAGTTGAGACCATTGTTCAAGAGTACAAATTTGCATGTTCACCTTTTTAGTGAAAGATTTTCTCACCTTCCACTCGCCTCTACAAGCACATGTTCTAATCTACTGACATGAATTCATTTTGTCCATCAGGCTGTGTCAAATGCTGCTGAGGCCACTTTTATGATGCTTTGAAATGGTTTGTTTTCAAGTTGAGCTTTTGTGTTCTTTGTCTGATGAAACCCGTGAATAAGAAGTGAGGGAAGCATTGTTTCTTTGTTCTTATGAGCATTAAGCGTGGAGCATTAGTGTCTGTACCTTCTCTCCGTTGGGGTTGCCCAGGACATAGCATCCCATTATGTGGATCAGGTTTGGTTCCGGGTTGACTTTGCTCATGAAGCGACTGAGTCTCTTCCAGAATCTGAACAAAGACAAAGGCTTCAGTTACACGGGGCGACGTTTTTCCTGTGGAGTGTGATCAGCAGGATTAAAAGTTTCCGTGAAATTGAATACGCCCGAGGAAAGTAAAACGACCCCTTCCTGTTTACATGCACCACATTAAGCATTCAGAGCAGTTGAGTCAACTCTGAACGCACATACACACATCTTTTCATTGGTTTCCTGCTGTGATTGGCACCGGAGCAACACAATCCACTTTCTAGCAGCCGTATGAAACCGAGAGTGAGCCTCGTGTTGGTAAATGTCACCTATTCAAACATGCCCCCCCCCCGGAGATGAGCATCGGTCAGAGCAGCCGTAGATGGCAATCATAAAGGACAAATTCATAGAGTGGTGCATGTTCCCAGTGGAGCATCTCTGATTTAATCAAACAGAAAAGCGTTCAAAGAAAGAGCCTATTAATATCCTGTAAACACAGCAAAGAGCATTTACAGGACAAATTATGGTCGGGGGCTGTGATCCTTTGAACGCATGATGAAAAGGTTAAACCTAGCACTTTAAAGTGAAATTAACATTTATTTGAGAATGTCATATGAAAAAATTAGATTTGATTTGGTCATTCATTTTTTGCTTTCATGGCTTCCAGGAGTCGTGATGAGGGTTAGCTGTCTAGAGATTAAGTTTGTGGTTGTTTTCAGGCTTTTTTCCCAAACAGCCACTGGGACACTGGCAACTGATTTAAACTCATTCAGAGTGGCTTATTAGTTAGAGGGGAGAAAAAGTAATATTCTTGCAGGCAAGACACCACAAATAAATAAAATAATACATGTGTTCAATTAAGTTTTTTGGAACATTTAAAGATTTGGCGAAGGATATTATCAATTAAAGAACTGGACTGAAGACATCAGAACTATAAAAGAATACATATGGAGTTATATTATAAACAAAAAAGTGTTAATCTTCAGTATTGGTCTACAATTTAGAAAATAATAGAAATGGATACAAAGCATTGACTGAGAAGGTGTGCCCAAACTTTTGACTGGTAGTTTTTAGTTACATTGTTAAACTTGAATTTAACCGTTTCATCAATTGTTTAAAAAAAATTGTAACAAATTTTTGAATGTACGTTAACATTTTTCTACATAAATGGGACATTTTCTTTTTTAAATGAACATTTTATTATTCCAGGTTTTTCATGTCATTTTACTTCAGACATGTCCATTCAGTCAGCTTTTGTAGATTGATTGATATTTTCATATATGGCAAAAACAAAGATGAAAAAAAGAAAATTATCTGTTCAGTTACTTTTGTTACAGTGCATGCTAAACAAGCACATTTGTATAAAGTAGAAGATGGTAGTGTTATAGTTATTTTAGCCCTATATATCTTCTGTTTTATGTCAACATTGAAAAAAAAAAATATCAAAAGATGTAAAGCGGTTAAGCATCATCAAATGTCTGTGAATTCTAAAGTATTAAACATAAAAGTGATATTTATTGAACAGATATGAACCCAGAAGTCCAGCAGCAACTTACTGGCTCATGTCTTCTTCTTTCTCCACCTTAGCAAAGGTCGCCACTTTATTCTTCAGCAGATACAGATGACCAGGGCCTCCCTAACAAACACAAAATAGAGTAAAATACATGCTGTTCTTTCCTCTCTTTAATGGGTCACCTTTTGTATACGACACCATTTCAATACATGTACAACAGTGCAGTGGAGTATGAAGGTTAACCTGTAAAATAAACAGTTGTACGAGGAACACTGCGCTACTTTTCATTCTTCATCTCCTTGTTCCTTACCTGACAAAAGATGAGCATCCTCCAGAACTTGCTTCCTCTCCTGTACGCTGTGAGCTTCTTCTCGATTTCCTCTGTGACGGAAAGAAAAGGAAGGGCAGGATTGATGTGAGCGACAGGCGCCAAGAGGATAAAGGAAAATCAAGAGACAAGTAACAATACTGAGAGAGAGAAAGGAATGTGAACACAAAAGGAAACCTCTGGAGGCTGAGTTCATGTCCAGGTGTGATATTATGAGAGCAGAGACACCAGGAAGAGAGATAATTTAAATTGGACTCGGCAGGACAAGTCCAATCACAGTAAAACAGAAATCTGAAATCTGCACCTGTAAATATATTCCTTTGAGCTTCCCTGTGAAGCTTTTTATTTCCTTCCAGAGTTCATTATTATGTAGAAATCCCAGGAGGCCATTTACTCTAAATGTCTCTATTACGAGCAACATTTTTAGAATGCGGAATCCCATTTTAAAAACGGTAGTTAATCATTTTGCAGGATGTTAAGTGACTGCAAATGAACAGACAATATTACCTCAACTATTTCTTATACACATACACTACCAGCCAAAAGTTTTAGAACACCACAATTTTTCCAGTATTTTTTTATTGTAAATTGTGCATGTTAATAATGTCTCATTTTACTCTGAAATGAAAACATGGAACAAATAAACAAATTAAGTTTTAACAAAATGAATTTAGAAACCACCAAAGTAGCCACCTTTGCAGATATAACAGCTGAAGTTCAACCCAAACCAGCTCCATGGGGTTTAAGTCTGGAGCCTGTGCTGCCACTTTGTGTTTTCAAGCTCACCATCTTGTTCTTTTTTCCTAAAGTAGTTCTAGCATAGCTTGGACTTGGTGATTCTCTGCTGTAGGATGAAGCCCTGACCATCTAAAACATACCAGAGGTTAATATGGTGCTGCAGAATGCTGTGGTAGCTGTTTTGGTTCAGGCTTCCTCTCACCCTGGATCCAGCAAAACAGCCCCAGACCATCATACTTCCTCCTTCATCTTTGGTGTCCCACCCTGAGGAACCATCCTTTCTGACTCAACTGTGTACAAAAGTCCTGTGTGATGAACCAAAGATTTCTAATTCTGATTCACCAGTCTACAATACCTTCTTCTAGTCTTCAGTAGTCCATTGGTGGTGTTTCATGGCCCATACAAGCCTCTTTCTTATTCTGACATCTTAGCAACGGCTTTCTTGCTGCATCTCCACCTGTCAAACCTGCAACTCCAAGTCTTCTCTTCACAATTGAAGCTGAGACTTCTTACTACGACCACTGTTGAGCTGCTTGAAGCTGCTGTCCTGTGAGCCGCCTATCACCAAGCTGTTGACTCTCACAAACTTCTCTTCTGATTCTGTTGTGGCTTAGATTTTTTTTTTTAAATCATTTTGGCCACATTTTAGTTTGTTTTCTGCAGATTTGCAATCATTATGAACAGGTTTTTGTGTTTTTCTGGCCACATTTTAGTTGTTTTGGGCAGATTTCCAATCATCTTGTCCATATTTTAAGTTGTTTTGGATGATTATTTTGTCATTTTTGATAAGTTTGGTCATTTTAGCCACATTTTAGCTTGTTTTATACAAATTTTCAATCTTTTTGGACTGTTTTTTTGTGTTGTTTTGGGCAATTTTAGTCATTTTGGACAAGTTTGGTCATTTCAGCCACGTTTCAGGTTGTTTTCTATTTATTTTGTTGTTCTGCCCGCAATTTTTTTGTTTTGCTTTTGGTGGATTTTAAGTAATTTTGGTCAATTTGGGTCATTTTTAAGTCAGCTTTACAAATTTAAGTCATTTTGAAAAGGGTTTTAAGCTGTTTTTAGACAGATTTGAAATAATTTCGGGGAAAATTGTAAGTGATTTTGGACACGTTTTGTCATTTTAGCCACATTTTAGGTTGTTCTAGAAAGCTTCTGTGTAATTCTGGCCACAATTCAAATTGTTTTGGGCAGATTTTTAAGTTGAAACTGAGACTTCTTACTACAACCACTATGAAGCTGTGCTTGGAAAAACTTTTGACCGGTAGTGTATAAGTATAGATTTGCTGCTGGTGAGATTTATCCTCGGGCTGTTTTTATGACCTTTAACTCCCACGGTGTCAGAGTTCAGACTCTCCTGCTGCACAGTTGAAGAGGTGACAAAGTTTAATGACAGAAAAAAAGAACTGATGCCATCTTTTAATCATATTAATGTCATGTAAATGGTGTTTTTTGCTTGCAGATCTTGATTTTTTATATATATATATATATATATATATATAGCTATGTAATTGATTTTTTTAACTTGTTTTTCACACTTTCTTCCTGAGATTTGCTCTTTTCACCAAATGTTTGCAGTAGTTCTACTTTCACATATCCTATTTATACTCGACCACATTTAATTATGTTATTCTTATTTATTTTCGGTTTGCTTATCATTGTGATGCTGAATATGGATAGTAAAAGTCAATACCACAGATATACTCACCCAGAATATCATCAAAAGTCGCATGCTCGTGGTCCTGAGGAAAAACATTCATAAGTACGGTAAAACATTTTTACGAATACAGTATGAAGACAGGAAATTTGCTCTTTTTTTTGACTGCAGCTTGGTACATTGGTGTCTTTTAATGCTTCTGTCTGTGCAGCATGTTTCAGGGACTCACATAGAGGATGGGGATGATGGAAGGGTCATCCCTGCGGATTATGGTGGGAACGTACTCCGCCTTGGGGACCTTCGAGGAGATCAGCTGAAGGTAAAGCAGAAGAGGAAATATTTGTTAGGGTGGATGTGAGAAAGGGTGGGGGGAAAATGAGGGGATGACAGGAAGTAGAGCAGAGAGACAGTTTTGAAGTTTAAATTGAAACTTCTCAGGCTTTAATTGGCACGTACAGCTCTATATAATAATCCCAGCACTATGGTAGAGAATTCCTTAGATGTATTTCAGGTGGGGAATCATCTTACAGTGATAAAAGAAGGCTTTTCCAGCTTTGAAAAAGTAATTTTTCATCCCTCATTTACAAAATATGTGAAAAAAAATTTGACTTTTTTGGGGGTAAATTTGACATTCTGATTATGTTTGCACCAGCTCAGTTTTACTGTAAAATTCTGTTCTGTAAATAACAAAAGGGGTACAGAATGATATTACGCTTCCTGCTGATCCAAGAATCCAATGCTCCATTTACAGATATTCACATCTGATTTAATAATCTGCAGATCTGCCCAACATTGAGGTCTTACCATGATTTTAGGAGGTACAAAGTCGTCCCCCTCACAGGCAAGCCGCTCCATCTCCCTTTCCTCCTCCCAGTCAATATTGTCATCCAGACCTCCTTCATCCAAGGTGCCACAGGAGGTCTGCAGGTCTCCACCTAGAAGAGAAAAGTATATGACACCGGTGAGGAAGAAGATTCGAGATAATAAGGTGCAGGCAGAGGTGTTGAGAGTGGGACGGGAGGCAAAGCAAGGTGACGCAGAAAGGGAAAAATCTCAACGTGATGGGAGGAAAGTGTCCAGAAAGTGGAGTAGAGGGGGAAAGGACGGAGTAGATAATGATGGCAGTGACTGAAGAGAAATGACAGATGGAGCAGGAAAAAGCTGGGACAGCTGGCAGGAACAGAAAAAAGGAGGAGAGTGGGAACAGGTTTGCAGATGTCAACTAACAAGAAGAGTGAAGAAAACCTAGAGTGTGCTTTACTATTGTAAAATGAGGAAGTTTTATGTAGCATCAGGTCCTTCTGCTCAAAATAGATCCACACACGCTATAGTTACATGTCAGTATGTTTATTAAATTATCTCCCTGATAACTGGTGAAGGAAATATTGTGTCTGAATGTTTGGCTTTTCCCCGTTTGGTTCAAAGATTCAGAGCTCAACAGGATGGAAAGTCGACTGAATTTTTCATTTCTGTTTTGGTAAAATTCTATTTCAATGATTGAACGTCTATAAATATCTGCCTATCAGCTTCCCACCTGTTTGCTCCTGGAGGGGTATTTATTAATGTGATGTCAATTTTAGCTGGAATATATCATCAGTGATCTATTACTTCAGCATGAGGAGAAAATAGAACGTAAGATCAATGGAGGTTTTGATTTGAAGAAGGAAATTGAAGTTGTAGCTAATAATGTAACTTTAGCATAGCAACTGGGACGCTATAAAGGAACAGAGGGGATTGAAACCTGATCATTTTAATAATAAGTCTTTGCTACTCGTATGGACAGTTTAATGTATCGTTGACGTATTAGACGAGTCTAATGACAGATGGATAGCTTGAAAGATTTTTGAAAACCGTCTAATTAGAGACATGTTTTGTGAAACTTTGTCTTAATTTTTATAGTTTTCACAGTGTTGGCTGACTGAAGCGCAAGTAAATGTTAAGGCATCTGTATGATGTCATTATATCAGACCAGAGTAGTTATAGAATGGTAGATCGACACCAGAACTACCAGTTTTGTGGCTCAAAGTAAACCTTCATATTTATCTTGGTGTGCATCAAACAACCTGTAGGATCATCCTGAGACTTGGTTTTGAAGACTTAATCATCAGATTGATGGGTTTGTGGGTGTGAACTTAAATGTCAGCTCGTTGCTGTTTCTTGTTTTCACCATATAGACGTGCCTTCTAGTTGTTTTCTTGACATGTGTTGAAGTTAATCTGACTACTAGATTGATTGCACTAATGAGAGGCAGGTACCCCTGAGCCCTCTGCATGACTTTGATGTCTGACTGTTTTTCTTTCTTCTTCATTAGTATAAGTCTATGGACAGTTTTAACCCTCGTTTGGTCCTTTCATAGAAAATTGTTCTATTTTTGGTCGAAGTGTTGATAAGCTACAGTTTGAGCTGAAGGTGCGGGGAAATGTTAACTTTCATTGTTGCCATGTATGTGTGTTTTAGTTTGATTTCTCTCTACAGCAGTTTTTTTTTTTTTTTTTAACACAGACGGGCCTGATCTGAAAAAAGATGAAATGCCAATTGGAATGTATCGTTAAAACACTGCACATTTTTAGTCCCCCCCCCCCCCCCCCCCACACACACACACACACACACACACACACACACTTTTAGTTTTCACAGTTGAAAAGGAAACTTCTCTTCTTTTCTCTCTTTTTTTTTTTTTTTTTAATAACTCAAGAGGAAAATCTAAACTGCTAACAGCATTAATTAAGTTGCTGTCGGATTCTTGGCTGTAACTGCAGCTTGAAGTGATATTAGCTTTGTGGGGCTGTGTCAACAGTGTGAGGAATACATTAAAAAAAAGTCCCTTATTGTGCAAAATTATTATTTTTATGCAATTTTTATAATTATAAATGATGAAAGGGATGAACTGAGGTTGATAATGAACTAGATCTGGGTCACTGGCTGCCAATAAGTCTGTATTGTTGCTACAGCCTACAGTCTCAGTTATTAATATATCTGCATTTGTTCATGTTTTGAGCTTTTCAGACTATAAACTTAATCCTCCAGCAAAAATGGCCTTCTTCCAAACAAACTGAACAGAGGGCTCATGGCAAACATGTTGGAAAAAGGCCCGTATAATTACATGAATAGAGGCGTGTCTGCTGCCACAATAAATCACTACAGTATCACATACAATTTTTTTTTCTTTAGCTTACCAATGACATGTATGCATAAGCGCTTCCATTACAAATTTTAGCCACTAGAGAGCAATGACAGTGATTTTTCAACTTTAATTTGAAAACAATAGTGAGTATTGGGCCAGAATATTTCTATTTTATATTTATATTTCAGAAATTTTTTTTAAAAAAATGATTGTATTCCTAATTATGGTGTTGGCCTCAAAAATCCAGTTATCTGCCAGGTCAGCTTTTATTTTTGCAGTGATGCTTCTGTAAACCATAAAATATAGCAACTCAAGGGTGGGATGCTGCTTGGAAAAGGGAGTTGAAGAAGAGTGTAAAAAAACCGACGAAATGACGAGCGAGGCTGATATTTAATGTCGCCAGAGATCCTCTGGAGGTTAATGCCATAGAACAATACCTCTCCCCCAGGAAAGAGGAGGAATGAGGCGTCACCCACACCACTGGACTGTCGTCAACAATTCATTTATCTTTTATCACAGTGTGAAATACAAACACTGATGGAGGTGGAGAAAAAAACACATAACCATGAGCTCAGACATCAGCGTAGACAAACGGCATGCAAACGGTGTGTTATTTAAAGCCTTATAGCGACACTGACAAACACACACACGTTCTCACGTTAACATTCGTACCAGCCGACACTCTGACCGAGACACACACACTCCATTTTGGAAGACGTACTCACAGAGAGAGAGCATCACACAGTTGAAGAGAGACCCACGGTCATAAGGAGACAGATGGACAGGGTCAGAGTCAACAGCAGAGACGGTCACTTTGTACGTGTGATTGTGTAATTTATGTGCAACCGTCCGCAGATTACGCTTTCCTGTGTGTGTTTTTTAGCCTTCATGTGCCAAAATGAGGAAGTGTGCTGTACGACTGCGCTGACAAAATGTCACCTTATTGCAAGAGGGACAATCTACAGCACAGACTGTACAAAAAACTGTCATAGCACAAGTCCTGTTGGTCGTGTGTTTCTACAGGTGGCAGACGAATTCTAAAAGCGCTGTAAGAAGTGGCTTTAGCTCTCAAGTATAAGTCACCATTGGTAATACTGATGACAAGGTGGATCTGACAAATTACTTGATAATTTGTTCAAAAAATGTAATCAAAAGTTAAATTTACCCATGTTTTGGAATTTACATAATCTCAGATCAGCTGAAGGAGAAACGATGAACGCACTAAAAAGAGATCCGTTGTGGATAGCCTTAATGTAAAGGAGTAATAATTGAGGTTTTGAAGAGAAATGTAGCATTAATGTACCACTATCTGCTATGCAAACATATAGTGGAGTAATGGCAAAGACAGAAGTCACACTCTCGTTGTTTTTGTTGTAGTCTGAGCTTCAGTCACATTGGTGCATGTGAATCCCTCCCTTTGAAACCGTCGGTCCACATTCATTAACAAGCCTACATGAACACAAAAGTGCAGGTGGAGGTATTCAGCCAATGCCCCAGAGTTAAAATGATTTAAAAACGAACTATTTCATTTATGTCATCTACCTAATTTTTGCATACTCATTTCATTTCAGCCCAGTGTAAAGCTCTGCTGGGTCAGTCCTACTCCGCTCTGTGTTTGTCTGTTTCTACACGTGTCCGCTCCAGTTTGTGTATTTAAATGTTGAGCATCTATTCCACTGTGGTAACAAATGTGGGACACACAGACACATGAACCGGCACGAAAAAGACACAAGCGTAGCGACAGATCAGACAGTCAAGGGCAACTACAGCCGTTCAGTGGATTTTACAGTGCTAGACTGGGCTGGGTCAAAATATAGTTGAGGGACCTTCGAAGTCCATGGGATATATCTTGCATACATTTCTATGAAAAGTTTAAAAAAAGAAGTGTTTTTTTTTAATGATCATGTCTTTACAAATTGCATTATTTATTATGGAAACAATCACTTATTAATAAAAAAATGACTGGATATCACTAAAATGTTAACTAAATAACGTCCCAATTTAACAACCACCTTCTAATTAGCTAAAAAATAATAAAATGAACTTATTCAAAAATATGTTTTGATTGTGTTGTTTTTATGAAGTTGAGATAATCATGACAGATATTTCTTTTTTGCCAATATGTCAAATTTTATATGGAAAATGACAAATTGCATCTGTGTCTGAGAAATCACCTTCAACTAAGTTCCCCATTACTAAAACACCTCTCGAGGAAGTGTGTTAATTCCAGATCACATGACCTGCTCCACATGATGTCATTTCCTCCTGAAGAAAAGACTGGAAGACTCCAAGGCTTTCTGAGTTATTTAATATAAAGTAGTCAACAGGTTTACTACAACATCTTTATAAATAACTTTCAATTCAATTCAACTGCATATATAATATTTAGAAGAATCTTTGTGTAAAATGTCATGTGGTGTTTGGTTATAGGTGGCCATGTTCATTTTAGGCCTCATAACAGCAAAAATGTCAACTATGATACAAAAAGTCCCACAATTATACATTGACCCGGCTAATGGTTGTGACTGGATTTTTATTTATTTTTGTTGGTTCTTGTGCATACAGGCTTTCTGATGCTGAGGGAGGGGAATGTTTGGTCGATACGCCTGTTTATTTTCCAGTGAGATGCTGCTGTAGTGACGCTCAGTGGTTCTGAATGACGCACACCTTTTGGGCTAGTGATGATTTACTCTCATTGCTGCAGCAGGACTGTAAGACGGCTCAGGCTCGTATATCAAAGCATTGATTACCAGACCCTTTTTTTGGAGCTGACAAATGCTGCTAAGTGGCTTCCAACTTCTTATGAGCCACCTGTGCATGGAAATTAATTAATGACAAAAGTACTGAGTGAGCACAAAGCCAACTCAAGCTGTAATCGATCTGCCAGTCAAAATGCGGCGGCACAAAGGCCTAATTTATGACTGCACACATTGAGCCTGATTGTTTGCACTGCTGTTGTTTTTTTCTGATTGTAAATGATTAAGAATTTATGATTAACATCTGTAAAAGGACACATTTGCATCTTACTGGTCCAGGTCCGTTTTTACTTCTCTGTGCATGCCAGATATACAAGTTATCAAGCAAATAACAGTGCTTGCACACATGTACTAATAAAATTCCTTTAGCAGCCTTAAAGCCCTAATTATATTCAGAAGATTGTCCATGCATGCTTGTTGTGTGGTCACAAATCTGCTATTATTGTTTAACTAATTAGAAGGTGGTTGTCATTAAATCTGAACGGTTTAGTTGACATTTTAGGTATATCCAGTCATTTTTTTTAAAAAATAAGTAATTGCTTCCATTATAAATAAATCTAGAATTTGTAAAGACGTGATCATAATTAACATAAACTTTTTTAACTTTTAATAAAGATGTATGCAAGATATATCCCATGGACTTCAAAAGTACCTCAATTATACTTTGACCCAAATAAAAATTCTGAAGCACATACATGTCAAAAATTCATTTTGTGTTCCTTTAGTTACCTCTGTTTTGAAGCCTGTTTTTGTCTGCAGCTGTTAGAAACGGTGTGTCAGCATCTGTGGCTGCGTGTGTCTTTGTGCGTGTTTCGTGCACATGTGTGAGTCTGTGTGAACTCACTGTCTTTGGGGTCATGAGGAGAGTCAGTCTTGACAGGGGTGGGATCGCTCCAAGAACGGCTGAAACTCTTCGATCTACGCTCAGCGAACGCTAGTGCAGGCGGGGAGAGATAGTCACGCACACACACACTAACAAAGCCTGCAAACTGGCCGTTACTTCTACACACTCGCCACCTAAAACACATGAGTGCAAAGGCGGATGCAGCTACAAGTGCACAAATAGAGCGTACATACAACGCCCTGCCTCCTCTGCACAAACGCACAAGCTGCCTACATGTGCAAACCGCCAAACAAGCAAACAAACATACAGCAGACAAACAATCCCTCTGCTGCTCGTTGCTCTTCGTATAATCGTCCGTATGGATTCAGAAAGAAGTCTTGTTTCTCACATTTGCTGAGCGATAAAATCAGCTCTGCTTTGAACTGTAATCACTGCGCTCTGAGTATTTTTAGACTGCTTGAAAGTGTTTGACACGGTTAATCAAATCTGTGTGGTTTTTAGGCTGACAGATCCTCACTAACCCTTTTTTAATTCTTCCCGCTGCTCTTTTCAAGCACTTTGTTCATTTTTAGCTGAAGCATTCATAAGGTCAACTTTTTTGTTTTCTTGCGATCAAAAGGACATGTTTTTGCAAAACTGATGCCATAAGATTTCCTTTGGGAAACAGCTTTTGTAATCATGTCAGCCTGTTGTTCTATTTTATGATCTCGGCATCACGAATTCAGTGATCTTTGTAAGCCTTAAGAGCTTTAACTTTTGTTTTTTTTTATAGTCAAATTTTGTCTTAATTCCCTCAGGCTGTCTTGGGCTCAGTATAATTTTCTGTCATTAAATTTTCTGTCATTTATATGTCATGCCACCAGATTCTGTGACCATAAGGGGAACATTATTTCACCCAAAGCTATGCAGAAGATGTGAGAAGAAATTAGCTCCAGCGGAATAATTTTCTCCTCACAGCAGGAGTGTCTGAGGTGTGGAACAACTTTGATATGACTGTCAGCAGCCTTGAGATTTGAGGATTTAGGAAATCTCTCCAGCAGAAGTCTGCCAATGTGCAATATTTCGAGAGTTGGTGTCACATTTGAGTTTTAATTGGGCTCAGGCTTGTCAGTTTTTAAACAAAGCCTGCTTCTGTTGGGCCTGGCTCTCATCTTGAGCCAAACAGCCTTCGTATTCCGATCACAACAACTAATAATGTGGCAGATGACATCTCAAAATGTTTCACAAAACTTTTGCAAATCCGTGTAAAGAGTGCAACAAAATATTTTTTACTGTACTTTGACATTTGCATAAACAGAGCACTGCTTTTACTTCCATGTTGCGCTACATTCCTGCTAACGTACAAATCTCGGCATCATAATACAGCTTAAAATAAGGTTGTTCTTCATCTGAATGCAGCGTGTCTCCCAGAGAATAGAACTAAAATGTACCAAAACATCTCAGCTGCTTATCAACAGCGTTTACAATTTAAAGATGATCACTAAGCGCACCACATGCAGGCTGCTGTGGAAGTCTGTACACAGAGAAGCCTCTAGTCTCCAAACTCAGTAACTCAGATAACTGTGTGACCAAAAGTTACTTTTAAAAAAGTAAAATAAGCACTTAATTTGATCATTACTTCTATGACTGACAATAACGTTCATTTAATGTGATCAAAATTGTGATTTTCAGCTCATATTCGATCAAATGTGGAGCCCTATGTAATTAAAGCAACTTCTGACATAAAATCCCATTTTGACCTCAAAAAGTCATGTCTGAACAAAAACATCTTGAAATGATTTCTCCTTCAGAAAAACTGCCTGGCTTCTGAAAAAGGTCCTATAAGTTTTAGATTTACACCCTTGTCCTTTACTTTCACAGACACTCTTTGCACAAACGCACAGATACACGCTTCAGTCGTTGCCAACCTTGCTTTGTCTTTTTAAATGCATTTAATATCCATTTTTTCAAATTTAACAACCAAAAACACCCAGAAAAACAAACATTCGAAGCGATACAACAGGAAAAGGCCACTTGCTGTACATCTCACACACTCATACATCTGTATACACACATGCACAGACTCTTATCACTGGTTTATCAAACGCACATCCAGAAATATATATAGAATTCTCAAGGAACGACAATAGAGCGTTTGGAAAAAATCCCCACAAAGCAGCAGCGCTTGTTAGCACACACATGCAAAAACACCAAACGGACAGGAAAAAAATAAATTAAAAAAATACAAAAAAAAACCCACTGATGATGGTGGGGTGAAGAAACATCACAGTCAATTTGAGCAAACGTATCAGCCACACACACACACATCTGACTCACTCTGTGCTTTAATCCTTCTGCTGCCCACCATCCGAAGATGCTTCCGGAAGTTCCTGTGGGTAGCGAAATCAAAGCGGAGGAGGAATAACGGAGGACAGAGGAAGGACCGGAATGTAAAGGAGAGAAGGAGGAAGGGGTGGGCGGGAAATAAAGCCAGGTAAGACGGAGAGGAGCAGACTTTTAGTGCCGAGCTTCTGTTATAAAAAGACATAATTGGTTAAATATACACATTTCCTTGTCAGTCTGAGTGGAAAATAGTGGTCGCAGGGAGCGGTGTGGGTGTAATGTACCACACTGCAACAATACCTCTTCTCATCTTTTATGGAGTAGATTTATGAAACGCAAGAGAGTCATTCATGTAACAACAGCCAAAGGGAAACCCTGCTTTAGCACTGAGTAGGTAGACTCCTCATCAGAGGAAGACGTCGGAGCAACGCTAGGATTTTCTTTTAGCAAGCTGAAGTGCAGAACAATTAATGGAATAAAGACTAAGACACATTTCAGCGTGTTTGTTAATGAAGCTGCTGATTACGTCCCAGCGGCTGCTCAGGCCTTTATCAGAATCTGTAGGAAACTCCTGCTCTATCAGATGAAGATAGTCCTCTAATTAAAGTCTTACCGCAAAGCCGGATGGTTTGTGCTCTCAAGATTAAGAGGCGGCCCAACATGTTTAGCAAACTGCCTCGAATGTCTGTCCCACTAGTCAAACTGCAGGGCAAACTGAGAACCTGCGGAGTGTGACGACTGCAGGAAACAAACCAGAAGTCGCTGAGATCAAGTCTGGTTTATGAGATCCAGAAATCTGTTCTCAACTTAATTGTAACGTGCACAAATGGTATCAAAGAATGACAGCCCTTGGTGACAAACCTACCCTCTCCTTTTCCCCACATATAAGCGATGAGGCCGAAATACCAATTAAACCTGTTGCTTTATCCGTGTAAATCCACTTTTGAAATCGCCACCATGAACACTAACAACTTGCAAATACAAACTATCACAAACCTCATTAATACTCTGCATGTACGTCATGCATACGTCCTATAGAAACCTTTATGGCAACATCTTTTCTGCCTTTTTGCCAGTTTAAGTCTGAAAAGTGAACCTCCTGATGTGCCAGCTCCTGCTCCAGTCATAAGGAATGACTTCCAAAAGGTTAGTCAGTTTTCAATTCAGAATATTTGTATTTTCTTGCTAATAAAAGCTACAAACTGATTATTTTTGAGAAGTGAGCCAGTCTTTTTCCACTACATATTGTTAGTACATTTTAACAAATAATTCTAATCTATATTTTGACAGTATACATATTTTATTTATTTATCTAGTTTATTTAATTTGATCTAAACTGGTGTTTCCTCATTGCATGTGTTATATTGGATAACGTTTCTTCAGTTCTAGTGTTCTAGAGTCCTTTATGGAGGGTAGATGTAGGGGTTGTTTGTATTGTTTTATTGCATTTTATTATCTGTAACGCGCTTCGGGTTGCATTTCTGTTTGTATGAAAAGTGCTCTAGAAATAAATCCTGATTGATATCAAACAGGATTTGAATAGAAGTTGGAAAAAGCAATTATTGGAGGAGTAATTGAAGATATTGGTGTGTGATTGCTCAGTATTGTGAATTCTTGCCTTTAATATAGCGGAAACCATTAAAATACAATCAGTTCTTAAAATGAGGAATATGTAGATTGAATGTGTAGTCGAGTTAAACCAAATGAATTAGAAACGTTCTTTTTTGTTGTTGCTCGTCTGTCTGAGAGCAAAGCGGCTCTAAAACAGCGGATCACTTGCTATCAATTAACAAAACTGCAGATGTACTTTTTTTTCAGTAGATTTGACCAATTTTTTTTAACCTCTTGGAAGTTGAAAATGTTTTCATGTCACCTAGCAGCACTAAACCTGTCAGTGAAACTGTATGTTTGTGTAATTAAACACTCAGGTTTTGCGTCACCACTTCACATTCATTTAGTGTCTTTAACACCAACAGCATCAAGGGTCGGGTAGGTTTTTTTTCTCCTTGTGACTCTGTGCCTCATCCTGACATAATGTTCTATGCAAGAGCCCCAGATAAACATCCTTTTATCTTCCCGAGCCCCTCCCATGTCGCCTCTACATGCACTGTCAGTACACCAAGCTACCAGTCAACACTCATTATTAATGGTCTCTGCATGTGGTTATGTGCGAGTGGGAAGAATATCCATGTTTATCTGGTGATGGAGAAGCACATAAATAGAGGCAGCATAAACAGGAAAGGAGTCTTTTTGTCCATATTCATGTCAGCAGAACAACAGTTACCTTGCAACATCAATGAATCTCGACTTTATCACCTAAAGTTAATTGCATCGTGCCAAAACAAGGTGCAAATGTTGCACTAATTACACAGCTCCTTAACTCACTAATGCAGTGAGTCAGACAGAACCTTTCACCCTGAATGTCTCGTCCTTAAACCTGCTGCCCACAAAGGAAACGTATAGTCGGTTAATGAGATTTAGCCTGAAGGGGAATGTGAGAGAAACCACATCCACCTCCAGCTAATGGCAATCTGGCAGGTCCTCCCACGAACTCACTTTTTCACTTAACTCATTTCGATTTATTTTATATTTTTATATATATATATATATATATATATATATATATATAGAGAGAGAGAGAGTTGGTTTCTTTCTTTTTCTTAAAGGTATATGCACATTTTACCTATTTTTGATTGTCTGCGGCCCGCTCCTGTTTCATTTGCACATCTCTGCTGTGACCTTACAGCAGGAAAAAGTCTGAAATAGTAGATATTAAAATAAAATAGGGGTTATTATGTAAAATGTAATTGGAATGTTGACGGACTGCACTTTTAATTGGATAGGCAGCAGTGTGTGAACACACCTGTGGGTGGACGTGAAGCAGAATAACGGAACTGACCATATGTTTTGAACAGCTATGTGACATAGTAATGTAGTTTGTTATAATGCACATTGTGCCTCAGGTTGTTGTGTACTTACTGAACATAGCTCTACTTAACTTTTGTGGTAGAAGAAGTAATAAATGGTTGTTCGGATACTCTTGTGTTGATCGTGAACATGTGATAATTACGCAGTCAGTAGTCGGTTTGTAAAAAGTGAAAGTACAGCTATTAGAGAGCCTCTCCTGCTTGACAAACACAGCGTGGAGAATTTATTTTCGTATGCGGCAACAGCTCGAATGACTGATTAAACAAAGGAAGAGGCAGCACTTCCTATAAGAACTCCTACTCTGGGTGCTTCCCAGCTTCCATACTGCCACACAATGTAGAATGCCAGAGAAAAATTTAGCCTGCCAGAAATAAAAATGGCCTTTGTGAGGGCAGCTGTAGTACGTGCTTAAAGTAAAAAAGACAAAGTATGGGATTTGGAGCCCGGCCTTGCATAATTCAGAGTGCATTGTTGTTGGGTTTTTTGGGTTTTTTTTGGAGATCAGTTCTGCATGATAAAAGAGGAAACATCTCGCACTGAAGAGTGCAGAAAAAAAATTGAGAACTCTTGAAGTAACGGTGTGATTAAGCGCAATGCTGAAATGGCTCTTTCACTTTTGCTTTGTATGCTGCTTATTTTTAATTGCAGTTAAATTTATCTTCATTATTTTGTTGGATTTACAGAGAACAGTGCATCAGTACAAACACAGCAGGATGTAGGGATCAGATGAGGACCATCCTCTGGCTTCAGGTCCTGCATGCAAGTCGGTAATAATCGGTGACATTGATGTCAATGTCTGTATTTTAAACTGATGGAAATTATTTTTTTAAAAATTTCTCCATCTAATTTGTTTTTGGCTCCAGTCATTGTTAAGCTGCAGAAACAGTTTTAGAAAATGGTGACTGGAATACTGCTCAGTTCAGTGTAAAAGTTTCCAATGATCCAAGGCTTCGAATGAATGGGAGCACTTGGGATTATCATAAAACAAAACTGTAATAAGTACACTGTGCAGCGGTTTAATACCTTAAAACAGCAGCACTAGCACAGTGCACAAGCACCTGAAGAATAAACACATGTTCTAGAAAATCTACCATCAAAAAAACGTAAAACCACTCTAGTGTTTGTTCACTAGTAGGGAAAGTTTTTAACAATTTTGTCCTGAAAGCTGCTAAATACACTTAAAAACCTTTTATACACTTATTAGATTTTTTTTAAAGGAAAATTAATCATTTAAATTTGATCAAACTAATCTTTAAAATAGTGAACAAATTGATACAAAAAGCTTTTTTACTCCCTAAAATGGATATTGGCATCCACTCCAGTGTTGGTTCCAATAAAACCAGTCCCCCTCCCCTCCTGCTCTGTAGCTTAGCCCATGTTTAAACTAATTCAGGGCCATTTTAAAATTCCATTTATGTGTCAAAAGTTTCTAATCCACACTCGTGTTTGCTTCAGTCTTCAGTGAGCAGCTTTACAGCATCTCCGCAAAGAGGCTTTCTGTTTTCAAAGTGTTTGTTAGCAGCACAGAGAGAAAAAGGGCTGAGGAACAAAGTGTTTCACCAAGTCTGACGATTGCATCAAGAGATCCCAGCTCCCATGTGAAATTTACTCTGTTTCATGCTGAGACACAAAGCTGGCTTTTTCTAATTCATTCGCTTTGTGCTGGTTGTTCTGATTTTGGTGGTTGAATACCAAGCTTAGTGTGGCTAAAAGGCCACAATGCGAAAAAATAAACATGCACTTGGAAATGTAACTGCCTCAGGTGGAAGATAGTGACATATTATTTTAATTAGCAGCCAGTCAAGTGTTCCTAAAAGTTTGCTCTGCTGTTTTTTCATGTTCAAATCACTCATTTTGAAGAAATATCGCATACAGTTAATGATGCTGACACTGCAGATGGATGACGCGGAGATGTCAAAGGGATTGAGATGTACTGCCTGGTGTCACATTCGCCATCTGCCCCTTTGTGTCGCAGCATTTGGGCCTGAGTGGGATGGCTTCTGAACTTGTTACTGGAGTCATTGCTCCTCCAAGTGTTACAGAGCCTCACAATTAGCTTCAAGATGTCAGTCCTTCCTCATTATGCAAGATATATTTTAGGGAAAAGCACAAAAAGATTGAACAACATGCAGCTGCTTTTACTGTACTGTGGGTGTAAATGGTGAAGCTTCTGCAGCTGATGTATAGTTTAAAAAAAAGCTTAAACTGCCTATACAGTATGTGCCCGTTTTGATCTTTTCAGTTATATTAAGGGAATAAAGGTGTGATTCACCGAGGTTGGCGGTTCAACTCTGACCCAGAAATTGAGGCACTGTAAGCAGATCCCGGTGCTTTTGAGAGCCGCTGACTTCCTCACACCTTCGCGTGCCATGTTCTGACTCTTTAGCTTAGTCACATTAGATACGGCTGTAAATAAGCAACAGCGGCGCTACGTCGCCAGAAACGAAGCAAAGCAGAGGCTGACTGGGGGGGTGACGCTTCGTACCTCTGGATGACTTGTGCCGAATCCTGCTCCCTCTCTCTCCTTTTTCTCTGCATAAATCCCCGGAAAGCCCTGCCAGGACGTGGCACAGTATTAAAGGGATGAGAGAGGGAGAATGCAGGCATAGCGAGGCGGGGGGGGGTAGGACAGTGCAGGTTTTGTTTTGTTTTTTTAGCTGCAGGGGTTTATTTAGCTGTGAAGGGGACGCCGTTGTAGGTAGGCAGCAGATAGCTTTTACTATAAAGACCAGAGAGGCAAATCACATCACCCAGCTCAAATTTTCTATTCTTCTCACCCTTGAAACAAACACACCAGCCTGCATGTGATATAATCCGTCACCCAATAGAAGCACTAATCTCATGACCTTATGTGACTTTGTTTCATTTGCTCTTCTTTAAAAAAAAATTGTGAGCTTTTGGGGGGGGGATTTTACACTTTTTGACACTTTCCCAGAATCAGTCAAGCTTGTTTGTTTTATATCCTCATGTGAATTTTAAAGTTATGTTGAGTTTGGAGCTTACATTGGCTTAATTCAGCTGCTGGAGGCTGGAAGAAGAAGCAGCAGCTGCACATTCTTCACCGCTGTCTGTTTCATACTTCTTCTTTTTCACAGCCCGGTATGCAGCCATTTTTCACGGATGCATTCTTCTATGTTAAACCCATCATCTCCTAGCAAGCAGCAAAGTTATTGCGGAAGCCTGCCGTTCATTTACTCGAGCCAGTGTGAAACTGGAACATGCTCTGAACTGGCAGAAGGTGATAGCACTGAGCTCGCTCTGGACTTTTACGTGTCAAGGTACAAACACTGTGTGAAATGTATCACTCTCAATGTGCGATTATCTTTTCGGCGGACTTAAGGAACGATTCTGTGAAACTTGTTAATATTTGTTCCAATCAGAGATGGAGAAAGAGCATCTCCAACCCTGCTGAACATAATGGTCTGTGTGTTTTAATGGTACTCCACTGTGGCTACTTAGATTCTGGGAAAGTGGAGGAACCTGGGTAGTAAAACTCCCCCAAAACATCTTGTCACTTCAATGATAAAGGCCGGCATTATTCTTTCTTATTTTAATTTGAAAACTTGCATGAAAAGACCAAAACCAGGAATGTGTGGGTTCTTCTCCCTAAACTTTTCTGCCTAGATTGGGGCAGTCATAAATGAGTTGCCATGAAGTTTTAAAAATTTGACAGAGGTACCTCAAAAACAGGCCCTATTCGGTGAAAATACTTTTTTTGAAGCTTATCATCATGCCTATATGGCATCTTTATATGCTATCTTTTATATGCTTTATATGCTGGCTGAAGTGTTTCCAGTATTAGTTCTCAGCTTTCCACTGTGTTGCCGAGAGGAGTTCTACAGTGTTTAACCACCGGTGAGCTGATGTGCTGAAGCTGCAGCGAGTAGATCTGCACATTCTAAAACAAGAGTGTCAAACATGCGGTCTGCAGCCCAAAACCGGCCCTCCAGAGGGTCCAATCCGGCCCACAGAATGACTTTGTAAAGTGTAAAAATTACAGATAAGACATTAAATGTAAATTATAAATTTGTAAAACTGTAAATTTAAAATTATTTCTAGACCCTGAAAAGTTGTTTTGATCATAAAGTAAAATACTACATTGCTCGTTCATTTTGTCGTTTTTGTAATATTTTGTGTTTTTGTTCTTATTTTGCCATTTTGTGTTTTGCTTTATTCATTTTCTGTATCATTTGTCTTTTTGTTTTTTGTCTCCTTTTTTTATTTTTCGATTTTTGTGTCGATTTGTGTCTAATTTTTGAAACATTTTCTCTTGTTTTAGTTGATTTTTGTTTTTCAGTGTCACATTTGTTGCTTTGATCATAAAGTAAAATTCTATATCATTCAGTTCCACATAGCTGTGACTAAATGTTTTCTGGAAATTGTAATGTGTAAATGATAAACAGAGGCATGATGCTGCTGAAAGTTAACCTATTTTTCTTGAGAAATTTCGGGTTGTTGATAATGTTTAGTAAAAAAATAAATAAAAATTCCTGAAATGTGAACATTTTCAGAATGTACTTTTTTTTGCACTAAAACAAAGGAAAAAATAGGAGTTGTGGTTATTTATAGGTTATAATGCTGTAATTTTACTATTCATTTTAGATCAAATTGGTCTGAATGTGGCCACTGAACTAAAATGAGTTTGACACCTCTATTCTAAAGGATGCAACAGTGGAAAGTTCCATCTTTTTTTTTTTTTTTAGGGCTTTAATCAATGACTGGAGAGGGACTTTAATTGCAACTCAAACAAGAGTAAATATTTCATGTCAAAGCCTACATTCATCCACAGATTTGCACACGTTTGAAACTTTACAGAGCTTTTATAACACTGGGTTGGTGTCTGTGTTGTTGACTTATTATAATAAACTTCCGTGCCTCCATTTATTCTAATGGAGTGTCTCAATGACGTGTTTGTAATAAACAATTTAGGTCAGTGTCACAGTATATCTTTAGCTATCCAGGAAACAGTTTTCATTGGAAGTAATTCATGGTTGGTTTTGGTCCTTTCATGACAATAATAGAAATACAGAACATCACTAGAAGCAATAATATGTTTGCTTAGAGCCAGCAGCAGGAGATTGGTTTGATCAGCAGAACAAAGAAAACTTAGCAAATGTTTGCGTTCAGTAGCGGCTCAGGTTAGTTGGGTTTAGTGAGGTGGTGTGTTGGAGCAGGAGGGGTATGCACAATGAAATGTCACGGTTCTTCTTGTTAATACATCTTCAGCGTTAATGTTAGCGGGTGTCTAATTGCTCAAGCTGCTTTGTACCACTTGATGAAGCTAATGATCTCCTGTTAAACAGACAGCTCAAACTGACTGACTGATAGCTGACTTCTTGCTAAACTCTAACTGAACAGAAGACACTGGGGATTCACATTTTCGCACCATAAACACTTGTTCTCATCAAACCTCTCCGAAGCCAAGTTCCACACTCGGCTCCAAACTAAAGTCAGCCAGCACAGACTCGGCGATAATTAGGCCGGCTGTGGAGCAGAATTAGAGCACTAACACGACTGCCACAAAATTTTAAATGGCCCAACTCGGTGAGTGAGTGAGTGTGTGTGTCTGAGAAATTGAAAAAGCTGCAAGGTGGATGTGAGCTGGAAGGGTTTAGGTCATCCAACATGCAGGGACAGTTTCTTGACTTACTCAGCTGCGATGATTACACTGGAACTTATCCCTGCTGTTGCATTAAAACCCTGTAGCTCAATTTTCAACCTCTTTATGTGAATTAAGACTTCATTTGTGCTGACTGGGCTTCTATTTGACCATTTATAGCTGTCAGAAAATCAATCCTTACAGAAAAAAATGTTACATGTAGGTTTTTCCATATTAAGAGTTTTGTTTTTTTTTTAAACAGATTTCAACCGCTTCCTAGCACCAGCTGTGAAAACCCACATGCTTGCACATGTGTGCTCACATATACTCCATCATTCTGCTTTGTAGCGATTAGTTTCCTCTACCTCAGCAAATGCAGCCCAAGGATGAAGGTTAAATGGTAAACATCAAAGCTAAGGGGACAGCATTTAAGGTTAAGAGGTAAGTAAACGGAGAAGATAAAAAAGCAGGCAGGGAAGAATACTCACGATATCCTGTTTGAGCGTCCCGAGATTAATTAGCATGCAGGAAAAGAAGCAAAGAGAGAAAGGGGGGGGGGGAGCACAGTTTAGATAACAGTGAGCAAATAAATACACAGAGAGGGGAAAGAACTGCGAGAAACATAATGAGACAAAAAGTTATTGTTCGACCTCCATGAATAAAAAAGTCAACTGGTAAGGCCACGTAATTGCTGCTGGTCTGTGCTCGTTTAATGGGCCAAATGAATGGCCACTTATGCAGCGTGCCGGCCGACTGTGCGCTCAGAACATGATCTAACGAGCACCTAATACGAGATGAAAGGTGAGAGCGAGAGAGATACGGTTTTAAAAGAGATCAAAATGAGGATGACGGACAGAAACAGATTGCTGGAAACTGTGGGAGATTCAGCATTTTGATGCGAACCGGTTGTGACAGTTGAGATATCTTTTACAGCCGCGATGCTCCTGAGACAAGCTGATATCACACTCCCACGGATAAACTTAGACTAAAACAGAGGGGTCGATGTATAACTGAGGGACATTTGAAGTCCATGGGATATATCTTGCATACCTTTTTATTAAAAGTAGAAAAACTAATGTTTTTTATGGAAAGAATCACTTAATAAAAAATGACTGAATATCACTAAAGTGTCAACTAAATAACTGTCCAAATTTAATAACAACCACCTTCTAATTAGTTAAACAATAATAAAATGAGCTTGTAATTGTTTAAGTTGAGATAATCATGAGAGGTATTTCTTTTTTGCCAATATATCAAGTTTTATATGGAAAATAAATAAGATATGTGTCCCAGAAATCACTTTCAACCAAGTTTCCCATTACAAAAACACCTCTCCAGGAAGTGTTAATTAACCTAACCTGCTCCACATGATGTCATTTCCTCCTGAAGAAAAGGCTGACCAGACTCCAAGGTTTTGAGTTAATATAAAGTAATCAACAGGTTTACGACAATATCTTTATAAATAACTTTCAGTTTTATTCAGTTGTATATATAATATTTAGTGGAATCTTTGTCTAAAAATACCATGTGGTGTTGAGTTAGAATAATAGAAATGTTGATTTTAGGCCTGGAAACAGCAAAAATGTCAACTATGTTACAAAGAGTACTGCAATTATATATTGACCCACAGACTCATATTTGCATGATAATTTTTCTGTTTCCTTACATTTGTGAAGCATTTTTTTAGCCCAGACTGCATAAACCAAATCTTCCTGCTACCAAAATACACGTGTTTGGGTTCATTCGGTGTAGTTGTGCTATAATTAGACAATAAAGTTGTTGCATGTCAACAACTTATCACTTGTATTCCAATTAACACGTTTAATTAATTTATTCATTCAATTCATTGCTTATTGTAAGCAATAAATGATTGTTGTTTTTCTTCCTTGAATGTCAAATGATCTTTCAACAAGCCCTGCTTGCAACTGCATCAATTATTTAACTCTAACAAAAAACAGCATTGACAAAGTATTCACTGTGATGGACGGTCCTCCTTGAGCAAGTTTTAAGGGAGTCTGCAAGGTGGTTTTTACAGCTTGCTCCGATGAAGGTCAATGGCCGCCTAGATAGGAAATCAATCTGAGAGCCAATGGCATGCTTTGGAAAATGGTTGGTGGTGATAAGTATGCAGTTAATGGACTAAAACAAGCAAAAACAGCAGCATGGTCAGTTTACTCTGACCTTCCAGGTACTGTGACTGGGTGCTCATGTATGCGTGTTTATGTACATGTTAGGTGTAGATAAACGTCGGACACTCACGCCTGCATGGTTGTCGTGGCAGTTTGAAAGCTGAACATGTTTTCCTTTGGGAACCAGTTGGTGTCTTCTGCAAATCAGAGAGGAGGGGGAGGAAAAAGAATGAGGATTCCAAGGTTAAGCAGACAACGAAGAATCTACGTGCCACATTGGGCAAATGTGGTCATAAATATATTAGAAAAATGAAGGCACAAAAAGCAGCACCAGCACTTCACAGTCCACCACTCCACAAATGGAGAGAGGGAGACACAAGGGGAGAGACAGCAGAGGAGAGAGACGGGGAGACGAAGAGTCAGAAATACAGACCACCACGTCACATCCAACATCAAACCCTCAACCCCGGCGGACCTGAGAAGAAATAGATTTGAAGGAAGTGTGTTGAAGTGTAATATTAGCTCATAGTCATGGATATTATCTCTTTTATTTATCCAAACTTGGGAAAGCCAGTGTTTTTGAGCTCAAAATGAAACTTAACTCAAATATTTAGAAGGTATTTATTACTAAAGTGTGATTTTCTTACTTGTTTGACACTCAAGTGGGAAGTGCTGCTCCTTCTAAACAACTATAATTAAACTGTCACAAACGACAGCAGTTTCAATGGATATTAATTTTCAACTAAAATGCCTTCAGGCAGTGGCAGAAATAGCAAGAATACCTCTGAATGCCATCCAATATAATTATCACTCAAGAAATGCTACTGTTGTGCTGACTTTCTGGTAAATTTTGAACCAGACTTTATGGCATTTTTAATCTTGTTATATATCTTGTTATATTGAATATTTAGAAGAATCTTTGTGTAAAAATGCCATGTGGTGTTTGGTTATAGGCGGCCATGTTGATTTTTAGGCCTGAAAACGGTAAAAATCTCAATTATGATACAAAAGGTCCCACAATTATTTATTGACCCTTTTAATGCTTGTTGAGTAGTTTTGAGTTTTCCTACATTTTGTCATTTTCTAGCATTTTTGAAACCGCTGTAACTATAGTCTACTATTGAGCCTTGCAGAACAACATTTTTGTATTCACAGGGCAAATACGCTTTTTGGTGTTTCTTTTTTAGTGACTACTTTCATGCAAGATTAAAAAGACAGCCGCAGAAACAGCTGGATCTCATGTTAACTGTGTATTGTACTTGAAGCAGTCAAATGCTATTTCATCTCTGGTCCCACATCCCGCCACTCCCTGCCACACGGCGTCCTCGACAACCTCGCCGCCACCCTTCCCACCCTTCGTTTGGATTTCAGCGCCTCTCCCTTCCTCTGTGTCCTCCGCCCTCTCACCTCTCTCCAGCCCAGTCACCCGGTCCACACTCCACATCCGCTCTAGGCGTCGGTGCTGCTTGCCTGCCTCTCTGGACGCGCTTTCCAGGTCCAGCGAGCCCTGGCTGCGCGACGGAGCGCCGCTGCACGAGTCACAAGCCAAACCGCTGCACTCCGCCTCCGCTTTCCCGCCCTCTCCCCAGCTGCGGATGTTGTGGGCGCTGACTGAGGTCTGCAGCGGAGGTTGGGACAGGTGATGGTGGTGGTGGGCGTGGTGGTGCGCTGCATGATGGGAGTGGGACCCTGCCACAGTTAACTGCTGCTGGTTGCTACTGCTGCTTCCGCTGGCCCCGCTGCCGCCTCCTCCGCTGCCGGATGGTGCATTCGAGTGGTGGTTGCCGTGGTGGTGATGATTGCTGTGATGGTGGCTGCTGCTGGTGCCACGGCCGCTGCTGGCGCGGTGGTATTGCGTTGGAGATGATGAAGCGGAGGATGGGGAAGTGGAGGGCTGGACCGACACACCTCTAGATCCCACCCCGCCACTCCCCGGCTTCTCCTTTAGGACGTCCAGTTCTAAGCTCTCCTTGCTGCCCCGGCCGCTGCTCATCAGCATACCGTGCTGGGTGGTGATGGTGTACACGCGGGCCGGCTGCAGGGTGCACTCCACAAACTTCTGCTGGTCTTCCTCTGCTGAGAAGCTGCGTTCGAGGGACAGCCGCGGTGGCTTGGTAGAAATGGTGATGGCAGGGGGAGGGGGCTGGAGTAAGCCCAGCGGCTGCTTCACTAGACTGGGCTCCGGTTTGTCTTTACAGCCCTTTGTGTTGGAGCACGAGTGGAGGTGATTGTTGTTGTCGGGGCCAATCTTGTCACTTTGCAACTCCGGGTCAGGACCCACCAACGTTTCACACAGGAGATGAGCTAGAACATGAAACAAGGAGACGGAAATAAAGACATTAGTGTTAAAGAAGGCACCGAGGTGCTAAAGAAAACTGAGAAAGAGGAGGAAAGAAGAGGATGACACAGAGGATAATATCATCATCTTTCTTCGGCTATCAGCTGTTGTCGTGACACGCTAATGAACACGGCGTGGCATTTCAATGGAAGATGAGGTGCACCAGGTGGAGGAAGGATTAAGTCCACAGCGGAATATGCAGAACACAACAGAGGGATGAACAAATGGCAGAGACGCTGACCTGATCCGTTTCGGTTTTCAGGGTGTGTGTGGGACAGGTACTCTCCAAATGCTCGTGCTGCTCTGTGGGGACACACACATGACACACATAAAGACATTAATTCATGGGTGGAAAGGAGGGATGAGTGGAGAGAATATATAAAAGACAAGGGAGAGAGAGGAGAGAAGGGCAAGGGAACTGTAAATTATAATCCTAATTGCCTGCTTTGTTGGCTTGTGCCACCCACAGATTAAGATGCCGCTGTTTTATCTCCACACTTCAGGCTGCCTCAGACACAGTGTGAGACAGCAGGAGGAGATGGAGTGAAGGATTGTTTTAGGTAGAGTTAATTTCTCAGTGTGACCTCACTTTGCGTCGGTGGATGTAATTTGCAGCCGGCAGACTGTAAGCGTGTTCGCATCCTTGTTTCACGCACAGGATGCATGTGTGGCTGTATGTGCTGCTGTATCATCGTGTCAAGAGAAATCCTTAACCTTGACAGCAAGATTGGTCAGAGATGTGCTGAGAATAGATTCTGTGAGCTCCACAGTACTGCATCAGATGCCTTTTTTCCCCACTTGGTTTTTCTTTTACTAACACACAGAAATAGATGGAAATACTCTACAGGCATTCATTCAACCACATACAGTTAAAGCCTAATATCACAGAGGGCTTCTTCTTTTAATATAATGGCCCCAGGTCTGCAGTTGAATGATACTGACCTCCTAATGTTCCTCTGGTGAATGTGTGTGGCTGGAGTCGAGCAGGAACGAGAGAAAGACGTGAAGGAAGGAAAAAAAGATGAATAACTCTGAAGATGTTCTTTCTGTGTCATTCTGGGTTCTAACTGAGGGGAAATGTACCGCAGCAATAACTATTAGGAAAAATGATTCGGGATAGTAATTAAGAATGAAAGGAGAGGAAAGGAGAAAATGGGAGACTATATTGCTGTCGTGTATTAATTTGTTCTTTAAGTTGTTTAACCCTCTCACCTCCAAAACCAGAAACTGCAAAAAGAATCGATGGATTTTCGACCTTAAACTACTCATCTGTGACACCTCCTATCAGGAAAATAACCAAATCTAAGCTTAAAATTGCTGAAAAGTCTACATGATTGACAAAAAAAATCAGGAACTTCTCAGGCTGTGCTTAGAGAGCAGATAGAAGACGAGCATGGGGACAAATAAAACTGGAAGCAGACAGTATGTAGACATTTTTCAAGAGTAAATATTGGGAAAATGTTGCTAATGTTAATTCCAGATTTTTAATTTTTTTGTGAAATGAATCTGTAAATTAATTCAGCATTTGTTTTTATTACATCATAACTGAGTCATATAGCACAGAAGACCTTTTTGAGTCCTTTCTACTTCTTGCAATGGTTGTACAGTTTCCATAGAGGTGCAAAAAGAGCCCACAGTGAGTCAAAAAACACCCAGAAACTGCCTGTCGTTTAGGTGTTTAACAGACTCATGTATTGTTGCTGATCATTATTATAATGAGCAAGCAAAGCGCACGTTAATCTAACAAAGTCTGCCCCATCGCTGAAGTTTAACATCAGCATTTACAGAAGTAAATCCAGGGAACATAAACCACCTATAGCAGTAAAATACAAACTAAGACATCTATATTTCAGCACACTTTAATGTTATTCAAAATGAATGACTACTTTTTTATTATGCTTACAGTGGGTCCATCTCCTATACTTTTAAACCTTTTCTTAAAAAATACTTATGTTTAATGATGATACAAAGTGTTTAACAATGTTTATCGCTAAAGGATCTATTCAAAGTCAGAAAAGTTGTTATATTTGGTGTTTGTATGAAGTTTATATTCATGGATCTTAAAAATAACCCGATGTGTTCAATACCCAGAGCTAATTAACTGTTTACTCCTTAACTTCACCTTAGAACACAGCCTGGATGTTCTTGGTGGTTCTTCTGATTTTCTCTAATGCTGCTAATGTCAGGGGTGACTGCTGACACACACAAACACACACATTTGTGCTGAAGAATCCCCTGCAAACGGGTGAATCTGTGGGTGTTTAACGTCCTCCCTGGCAGCTCCGTCAATTATTAAAGCCTGTCCAGTGCAGCAAGTACACAAACATGCTCGCTCACTCACATACGCTCACATAAAGTGCAGGAGTGCTGTTAAATCAGACTTTTCAAACGCTTATCTTCCTGCTTTCCTGTGCAGTTTCTTATTTAAACTTAGCCCCATATTTCTAACCCCCTTCCCCCTTTTTTCACTCCTTTGTAGTGAGGCTCCTCCAGAGGCATTTTTAGTGAACAAAGCTGCCCTGTATGTTTGAAGTGACATCCTGAGAGCAAATGACCTCAATTCAAGTAAAATACACATCTTAGAAACATAAATTCATTTGTTATAATGTACCAAAAAGCTAATTTAACCTGAAATTTCTTCTAAAAACAGCTACTGTAACTGATCAGATTTGACCGAAGGACATCCTGTTAATGGAGCTGTGGACATACCGCTTTAGAAGGATTAAAACAGTGTGATAACAATAATCAGACATTGGTGCAGCTTGTGTCTGACTACATCTCGGCTTTTTATAGCAGTTCCAACTGGCCACACTTGAAGTCAAGCCTGCTGTCATAGAGAGACACGATAATAACTCCGATGGGGATAATGCTAACACTTCCGGACAGTCCCTCCTCGCCATTCATAGTATTGCGCTCGTTTGTTCACATGAAAAGTGACAGAAGTAGCAGTTTGAACCGAAGAATACAACAACAGCTTCAGAGAGACGCTCAGATCCTGCGTTCATCCTCACCTCTACACATGAGGCCGACCGCTCCCTGAAGTGGTGCGCTTGTTGTGTTTTTGTTGAAATGTTCAGACGCACCAACCCTCAGCGCTGTCTTCAGAAAGATGTTTCAGACGCTGTTTGATAATCCGACAAGTGCACAAACTTCCTCAGCCTCTGATCACTTCAATTAATATTTTACATTCAGCCAAACTAAGAAATATAAATACAGAGGAGCATTTAGCGCTCCTAAAGGTTTTGGTCACCAGAGAAATCGTTCACGTGTTAGCTGTCAGCCTTATGCACACTAGAGAAATGACCTAACATTAATGCTTGTGCTATCTGACGTCAAACACTTGCCCGGAACATTTTGTGCCTCAGTTCAGCGGAGTTTCTTTTACTTATTTTGCAAACATAATGAGCCAAACTTTCCATTACAGGACCTCCCTGGGTAAAATTGAGAACTTACAGCACTAAATTGCAGCCCTATTGGAGCTTCTACATTCATCTAATTTTTATATTTTGCTGCCGTGCAACATTTATAAATGAAAATGTTTTTCTTTGCCCGCGGAGTCAATTTGGCTTCTCCCATTGTTTACTGTCAGTGGCTGAAGCCAAAGTAAATCAGACTCCCTGAGAGTTCGGGGGTGTTGTTGAGGAACGAGAGGCTGTGCACGTGCTGCGACACCATCCAACTCCCTTCACTACATTTCTAAAAATAGCTCGCCATGCCGCTGCAACTCTGGTCTACTGCATCATCATCTCTGAAATCCTCTACTTCTTCTGTTGTAATGGTCTGCGTCAGTGTGTGTGTACATTTGCTATGTGCATGTGAGTCTGTGACTTTCTATTTATATTTAAAGGCAGCAGGAGAAGAAAAGATGGAAAAAAACAGCAAGATAAGTGTGTTTGTGTGTCTACATGTGGTGATGAAACAAGCAACAATCCCTGTTAGGGACAGCTGAGATGAATGTAGTCTGCGCTCTAATCAGCAGGTGTCCCTCAGAAGCTCGGAGACATTTTCATTCCTGTTTTATTATTCAACAGGCTGGGCTCGCAGTCTAGAATCAGCAAACAATGGTGCAAGAGACTCAAATCATCCATTATACATGAGAGGAAACGGAGTTCGGAAATGGAGAGAGAGCAAAACGCCTCTCAATCCATCCATTAAACAAAAACCTCTCTTTCTACTGTCGTCTCATATTGCTCTCCTTCGCTCGCTTCATATATGATACGTGAGCAGGTCACATGAGGGGCACAGGTGTGCCTGCACAAGTGAAAAATGAAGGAGGAGGAGAAGGAGAGGAAAGAGCTTGACAGACGGATATAAAATTCGTCCTGCATGCTCGTAGACATGTGACAGAGGTTTGGAGGGAAAGAAATGAGTTAGGGAGGGGAGTTTCTGAGGAGGAGAGGAATGATTACAGCAGAGAGGAAGAGGAGTGTGCAGAGAGAGGAGGGGAAACTGGGGCATATTAAAAATGAAAGGTTGAGTAAACTTGAAGAAATGGAAGCAGACAGAGAGCAGAGTCTGGACAATGAAGAAGTAAAAGATAAAAAATGACAACAGGCTCAGTTTCCACCTCAGGGCAGCTTTAAAACCCAACTGAATCCTAAACGTGGAATCCTTTGTGTCATTTAACCCTTTATGAGATGCCTTTGGGCCCATAGCTATGAAATATGCAGCTTACTGACTCTGATTTATATAAATTTTATACAATATTTTAGAAATGGCGAGTGTAAGAACAGAAGTCACAAGGATAGCGGAGGTCCAAGTTCACTGTCTTGAATCCAGATCAGATTAGATATTCTGACAGTGATGGACTCACTTGAGGTGACTTGCTATGAGAGAGTGAAGCCTTTATGCCTTAAAGGTCCAATAATGTGCCTCTTTTCAACTCAAAATACTGCAAAGATGCTTCCTTTCACCATGACTGTATAACCCCTGGTTATGGGCTGCTCTGAATGGCTTGTTTTTGCTGCTGCTGGTCCCGCCCCCTTCAGGAAGAATACGCTCTCTCTGTGATTGACAGTTGGAGCTGATTTAGTTACGTGTTACATAGCACCTGGGTTAAATTCTTACTTGCTTGCAAAGCTGGACAGCTAGGTAGTTGTGGGGAGGCTTGACGAACAGCGAAAGTGAATGTCCTCATATCTTAACAGCTTTTACTTTAGACCCTGCAGCTTTTATCAACCACCAAATGTAATAAAAATGTATTTTCACTTCAGAAACTTTAAAGGTAGAGATGAATTTTAGGTCTTAGAGGACCATATCTACGATTGAGCATGTCTGATTCTACAATGCCAACCAGCCACAACATGAAGCCACTAAGAAGTGAAGTTAATAACATTCTTTGTTGCACTGACAGCCCGTTGTTCAAGTTGATTCGTGAAAGACAAGAAAAAAGTATAAAGGCCAGAGTATCTCCAAAACAACAGGTCTTGTTGGGTGTTTTTGCTTTGTAGTGGTTGGTAACTACCGAAATGTTACAAGGAAGAACTGGTGAAGCAGCACCAGGGTCATGGCCATCCAAGGCTCATTAATGTGTGTAGAAAGTGGAGATTGGCCAATGTGATCTGAGCTGACAGGAGGCAAACTGTAGCACAAATTGCAGAAACCCTTAATGCTAGCTGTGATAGGTGTCTGACCACAGGAAGCTGTGATGCACTGTGTGTTCTGAGAGCCCACGCTGACCCCGGTCCACCACTAAAAGCGCCCACAATGGACATGTGAGTGTCAGAAATAGACAGTGAAGCAATAGGAAAAGGTGACCTGCTCTGATGAATCATGTTTTCTTTTCCATCATGTGGACAACTGGGTGTGTGTGTGTTGTTTATCTAGGAAAGAGATAGCAGCGGGGTGCACTATGAGAAGCAGGCGGAGGCAGTCTGGTGCTCTGGGCAATGTTTTGCTGGGAAACCTTGAGTCCTACATTTATGCGAATGTTACTTTGACATGTACCACCTACCTCAACTTTGTTGCCGACCACGTACGGCCCTTTAAGGCAACACTTTCCTCTGATAGCCTCCTTCAGCAGGACAATGCACCCTGTTACACTGCAAAAAAAAATGTTCAGAAATGGTTTTAGGAATATAGTGTTGACTTGGCCTCCAAATTCAAAAGGTCTGAATCTGATCGAGCTTCTGTAAGAGGTGCTAAAAGAACCAGTCTAATCTAGGAACTCCCCACCTGACAGCCTCCAGTACTTAAAAGATCTACTGCTTATGTCTTGGTACCTGACACCACAGCACACCTTCAAAGCTCTTTAGAGTTCATGCCTCAATGGGTCAGAACTGTTTGGACAACATGACAGCAACCTACACAATGACTTTGCTAATATACTGTATGTTTTGCATATTATATGTAAATGACAATTTTACCAACATTCACAGTTCATTGGAAACTGCATCAAAGATGACAATCTCATCATGGGATCCATTTAGAGCTTTCTATTATATCATATGACCTTCCTCAGCAGATGGAGTTGAAATTGAATTATGATGTTCATATCATTATTTTCCTCAGCACTGTAAGAGCCCGTGTTGCTTCCAAGATGAGGACTAAATTGTGTTCTTTATGTTGGAAGCAACAGTGTCTGAAGTCCTTGTTGAAGCTGTTGAACACTACACTAATTCCTGCTCTCAGCTACACAGGTCCTCAAATGAAATGGCAAAACACCTTGTTTTGGTTGAGGTTTTGTAAAGCCTTAGCTTGGAAAAAAATATTAAAACTATTTCTATAAAGTTTGTGTTCTTGGTTAAAGGAAAAAACCATAACTATCTTTTTTTTTAAAAAAAAAAAACAGGTCTTCTGTGTTTGAGTCTGACATTTTCTTGACCCGTCCATTCACCCTGATCTCATCCATATGCAGACTTTGTCGCTCAAAAGATAACCTGACATTCTTCTTTTTCTCGCTGCAGACGAAAGTCATAATTACGAAGGCGGCTGGAGGGCTTTCTTATTTTAACTTAAACATATAATCTTTTGCTGAAATGACAGAGAAAACTCAACTTTAAGAGTAGACCGAATACTGTTATGTAAACCTTCCGTGGGTACACCATGAAACCTAAAGCTCCAGCTTTATTGTGTGGTCATCTCTTCTGTTCTGTCTGAGTGAGTGAGTGAGTGAGTGAAAGTGAATATGAGCATATTTTGCTTTTGTCTGGTTCTGCAGTTCAGCAGATAGCGTGGTGTACTTGCATTTCATAAGCTGAATGAGTTATACACACTTCACTCCTTGAACACATTTTGCCGCAAACTCCGCTAACCACTTCACAGACCCATAAAAGGACCCACAACAACAAGAAGGTACACCTCAGCACTTCAGCTCTTTAATGGATCTAGACGGAACAATGCATAACTAGATGCTCGACAGATGGGAATGTTACGAAACTCTAAACATGCCCTTTCCTTCTTTCTCCTCTGGTTTTTGCATACTAATGGCTGCACAAACCAGATGGTAGAACTAAGCCTGGGCAATTAAACAATAGGGATATCTAGCAGTGATTCTTCATCAGTAGCAACGATAAATAGTTAGTTTCTCCTAAATGGATTAGATGCGAAGGTTGGTTGCATAAACAAACTCCAAGTATGCTTCCTTCATGGCTTATAAACAGCCTATCATACCCCTTAATAATGGAGTGACATGCAAACAGCGAGTCTTTTGATTGGTGTGTTTGGTTGCACGAGTAGCAAAATGACGCATAAAATACATTTTTCGCTGGTTCAACCCTTTGCCCTCCATCGGCCTCCCCAATGGCTTCAGTCCAGGTCTACAGGCTCTGCCACCACCTGTTCTCTCGTCGCCTCCATCTGCACACCAGACCAGACCTCCCCTGGTGGAGGCTGTGGCTGACGGGGACAAGTGGTTGCCCTTGCTAGACGGACTTCACGGTCTAAAAGCACTCCCTAGTCTGGGAAAGCATCTTGAATCTTATTAGTATCAGTGCTGAACTCATATGCAGCATTAGGTCATGAGTGTAAGATGGTTAAGATGATAATCATACAATGAGAATCACATTAAAGTTTCAAGGAGTAATCGATTAGTTGACAACTACCGAACCAGTCGCCAACCACGATAACAATCGACTTAAACCACCTTACAAGAAAAAAAGTCCAAATTCTATGATTGCCGTCTCACAAATGTGATTCCCTTCTCCATCCTCCTCACTAGGAGAAACCTTGTCCCTTCCCACTTCCCCCTAATGGTCAAACAGCAGCTGGTTACAGATTACATTACAGCAACTGCCTAAAAATTAGCACTTCCTAAGTGTTTGTGTCTGTTGATGGAAATCAGTTACAAGTCAAAGCTTGTCCAAAATGACTGCTTCAATTGCTACTCTTTAAATGATGAATTCTCAACATGTGCTTGAGAATCTCCTCACTCAGGCTCTCTTTATAACAAACGTTTACTTTAAGGAGCACTTGTTGTCCAACACTCTCAGTCCGGACAGTGACACAAACTGTCGGCATACAGGCGGTCCACGTGAACCTTCATGGACTTGGATGGAAAACAAAACTTACACCATGCATAACCTTGTGGTCGCAGAAAGCATGACTTGACTCCCAGAGCCTGCTCCCATGTAGGATCCCCATCTAAAGACATTCAGAAGGTTCTGAGTGGCAGAAGTTTAAGAGTTTCTTAAATGTTCAAATATTAATTGCATCCTAGTGATGTGAGGTCAGTTTACCTCAAAGTAACCATTACAAGTTCCAAGTACAAATTCCAATCGTCAAAAATCCAGTTAACAAAAGCAAAAGAGACAATTATTAAACCTCCTGATGACTGCTTTTTGCAAAATTTTTGTAACATGCTACCATGTTTGAATGTGTTTTTGGTTACATTATGAATGTCCCAGTTAACTGTTTTTGGCTCTAGAGCTGCTCTGGGTCATCAGATTTTTTTGTTTGTTTGTTGATATCGGATCAAATTTTCCCAGACAATGCACATTTTAAGTATTGTAGCTTAACTGTAGTACCTGATTGTACCATCAGGTGGGCTCTTACTTTTTAATGCTGTTACAAACAGAGGAGGTGAGCAGTTCCATGTTGGCAAGCAGAGAACATTATGGGAAATGCTAGTAAAGGAGCACCATGACAAAGACATTTGTAAGGCCTTTTGATGTCAGAACAACAAACATATTGGAACACTCTTCCAACAGCATATTTTTATATTCAACAAGAAAATGGATCAAACAAAGTATCCGGCATAGGTGTGGGTTTATACCAGTCACTTCTAAGTTCCAGAGATCATCCCTGATCTTGGGTTTGGGACATCTCTCATTACATTTCTCTCAAATTCTCAATTATTAGTTGTACGGTTGGTCAAATTATAGAAAAACAACAAAAGAGAGAAATCTCAGATTTTTAAGTAAAATTCTTCATCTTTAATCTACCCATTTGAAACTTATCTCTAAGGCTACAAAATGAACACTGAAGACTTACAGGATTAAAGAATAAACTTTCAACTGCCTACAGAGGCTCTCCATAGAGTATTCATTTCCATTATTGACCCATTTCTAATCACTCCAGGCTTCTTTCCCTGTGGATTCTGCTGCTGCATAGCACAGTGACTGTACACTGTATCTTCAGAGGTGAAGCGGCTCATGACTGAAAACAGGTCATCACTCCCCTGGCAGTGTTCCCACTGGTCTGAATATCATCAGAGCTTATGTCTCCTCTGGGTGTCTCTCCGCTGTAAATAACGGGCTGCCAAGAAAAGAAATTCCTCACTCTTTATGCTCCTTAATCGAATCCCCCTCTTGGATCCACTAATTAAATTGGGTTTTCTACAAACACACACATGCAGAGGAGCACACACAGACAAATGTGTACAGCCGAGGTGATGAGAACCTGTTGAGAGGCTTGTTGCACGTGCTGAGGGCCAAAGGGACTTAGTAATGTCATTTGCAGTCTTGACAGTGCAGTGCATTATGGGACATGTAGGACCTAAGCATCTGATTAAAATGTTAGTACACTAAAGGCTGAACACAATCACCCAGACATATACAGTGCTGCAGGCTGGTTCACCCACAACACTCTTCTGTTTCACTGCAGTAGCCAAAAAAATAATGATTTTCACAACTTCTATGAACAATAGAGTTGTTTTCTATCTGATATTTTGACTTGTCAAGGTAAGAAAACACAGGTGTGAATAATGACATCCGTGTTCACGAAGCCTTGACATTAAATAGTAAAAATAGGTGGAGAGCATGACTAAAGCAAAATGTACTAGAATAGAATGAAAATGGCTAATTTTGTGTACATTAGGTATATGTATTTAAGATCAACAAAATCTTTTGCTTGAGTGGAAAGACAAACTTGTAGCAAAGACAAACCTTCCTCGAAATGTATTAAGAATATTATCCCATTACATGTCTATACATTATTTCAATTATTTGAGATTTGATGCTTGTAATTACATCACCTTGATCATCTTTTGCCACCAACAGCACAAGCAAAAGATGGAAAGCATAATTTGCATTTTCTTTTGCTGATATTTTGGAAAGTCTTTTCAAAATTACACTACACTGGAACTGAAACCTGACTAGTTTGACAGTAAACAGATTTTGTTGGCATTTATTTCCGCTTTATCGTTTCCCTACTCAAATGAATTCCACTGTAAGTCAAAAATGGTGTAATGAAAATACTTAAATAAGTATGGAATGTTTTTTGTGACCATGAAAACAACAGCAGTTGTCACTTAAGGTCCACTTTCTGTGATGCTTTTGTTTTAAATCACATGGTCTTCCTGATCAGCAAATTAAGTTACAATAGTCAATATTAAACTATTTAACTGCTCGAGTCACTGATCTGATTATCTTTCTGATCAGCAAAACGGTGAACACTGCTTTTGTCTTGTCACTGCACCTGTGCATCAAGATTTAGGAAATTATTCTTGCCAAAGTGGATGTGTGTTGTAGGTTTGTCTGTAAGCAAGATTATGGACAACCTACTGGGCCAAAGTCCACAAAACCCAGTGGAGAGATGAAGCATGGCCAAATGGGTTTTGGTGCAGATCAGATTTGAATTTGCAAGATGAGGCATTGGCCTTGGTGGAGGACTGTGGTCTCCAGAAATTAACAGCCACAGTCAAGCTGTATTTCACACTATAATACTTAAGCTTTGCTAATAATCTTCAAAAATTGCTCAGAATATTGGAAATTTGGAACCACTGTGTTTCTGCTGCGACATGTTCAGGTTGTTTTGTCAGTGAATAAATAATAAATAGAGTAAACATGCACAATAGCAAACAGACACAGACAAACAATCCCACAGCACTGCTGGAGTCCTAATCATTGTTCAGACTGTAATCAATAAAATCTGCCTCATTCAGCATGTTTAGAGCCAAGAAAAACGCTGTTTGTTTGAACAAAGGACCAGAGAAAGAGATGAAGAGGGAGATAAACGTGATGGAACGAGATTTGTTTGACTTCAGTGATTGTGCACGGAACATACATGAATAAATGAATGACTTAAAGGGAAAGAAAAACGCAGATTTCGGGAAAGAATGATCAGATCCTCAGAAGAAAGATGGTGTCTGTCTGAGCTTGAGTAAATCAGAATAAAAAATGGCCACGTAAGATCATTAGACCCCAGGCCAACAACAAAGTCACACCTGACTGTCCTGAATAAACCAAGACACAATATTTCATTTGCATTCGTCTGTACAAACCGATCCTTTCATCTTCCATGCCATTTTTCACAGCCTCACAGCTTCATGAACGCTGTTGTCCGCTGCCCTTCAGCCGAACCACAGCAGCGGCTGATCGACAGATCAAAGCATTTGCTTTCTCACTCAGTGTCGCAGAATTCTGCTGTGTAAATTAGAGGTAATCTCTCCCCCTTTTTCTTTCTCTCTATCTTTTTATCCCTTTGCTTTCAGTTGCTAGCTTCTTCTCATGAGCTGCTGGAGGAGAGATTGTGACCTGTTTCATAATCAGCACTACATAAACATGCACACAGGCACGCTCAACCACAGTGCAAGACGCCGGCATCTGCTGAGTGTTTTATGTTCTATTGTTTGTATTCCTTTGGATTTGGTCATTCATACCAGCCTGCTGTCCTCAAACAAGTCATCACAATGGAAGACAGAGCAGGTCGTCAAGCACGGCTTGTCAAAATGACCCTTATGAGTGTTTTCCAATTTGGCACACCTATCAGGAGGGCAAAGAAACAGCAGAAGTCATTTTAGGGATGGATTTAGGGATTTGTCCTCTGCTTTGGTCCAGAAGAAAATGCCTCACCAACTATTGGATGGGTTGGTATTAAACTGTGCTCAGATATCCATGCCCCCTAGAGGATCTAGAGTACTGATTTTAGTGAATCTCTGGCTTTTTTAGTGCCAATATGGTGTTGAGATTTGTGGGTTTTGAGTGAAATGTGACTTACTGCTGTATGAATTGGCCTAAAAATCAGTCCCATGGATGAACTTATTTCCTGTGGTGATCCTAGAGCCATGATCACGTCACAGTTTGGATTTGTCCACCTGGTTTTTGGCCAAATAGCTCCAAAGCCAATGATATTTTCATCAGCTTCACTTTGTGCTTGTGAAGAAATGTAAAATAAATGGTAAAGTTTACACCTTCCAAACGCCATTCTGTTGACATTGTTACTGTGAGTTTGTTGAAATTGACATTCAGCTCAAAGCATCACCGTCACAGAACTGCTAGCATCACTGTTTTCATATGTATAGTTTAGCCTTGTCTTTGTTTAGGTAAGAAACAACATTTATGAAGTTGTTTTAGGTCATGAAGACAGTTCTCGGTTTGCAGAGCACGTCCTGGTGGTTCCCAAAAACTTCGAATGTAAAAAAATACAATCCATGGCCTCCACAAACAAGTCAACTTTTGAATAAATCTTTCATGTTGCTTTGTTCAACTAATGTTCTATGCAAGAGAATCAGACAACAGCCGCTGTGAGGAATGATAAGGGAGTTTATGTGCTGTGCAGGTTAACAGGCATGTGTGTGTTGGACAAAAGAATTGTATTTACTGTGGCTTGTTCCACTCTGTTTACACATCCTTTGACAAAGAATGATGACTCCAACTTTCACAGAGATATATGGACCTGCTGCATTTGCCTGTGAGCTTCTAAAAGTGTGTTAAAGTGTATCACTTGATCTCAGTCACACTGTGTGCTTTTAGGGACAGAAAGCAAGTCAACGTAATGTAAATTATTACATTAAGTTCGGATGAGGGTAAAGATGAGTGCATGTAAGTCGATGTAGTGTCCTCTGAAGGATGAGAAGCACAAGTGTGTGTTTGTGTGTGTGCTTCACAACTCATATAATTCCCAGAATGCAGGAACATGAAGATAGGCCATATGCCCAGCTAAGACTGGAAGTGCACAGAGGTTCATATTAACCCCTCTGACCTGCTATAATCCAAAATCCGTTGATTTATCTGGCCTGTTTTTTCTCAAGTGTTACAACCAATTAGCAATAAACAGACCTTTTAAAGCCTCATCAAAAAATAATGAGAAAAAATGAATTGTCTGGCCTCGTATCAGTGGTAGAAATCTTAAATCCCAATAATTACTAAGCAGACAATTCCAGTTTACAAATTTTTGACTCAAGGGCACAGTTGTGCATTTCACCACTCTACTTTAAGCGTTATGGGAAGAGCAGTACAAAATGTACAAAAGAGATCTTTGGGGGAAAAATGAACATGAAATTGTGTATTAAATGTAAGAAATTTCTCCATAAATGACTGTAATATGAAGGAAAAACTGAAAAATCTACAGAGACAAAGTCCAGCCTCTCCTTCAGACAGAATGGAGGCTGAAACAAACATATGTAGATTAAACGAAGAGAGTATATTCACAAACGCCTCGCTGTGTGCATGCAGATGTGCTTGAGGATGTGAGGTGAACAGATGGAAAGAAACCAGTTTCTGAGTGCTCGCTTCCACATTCATGGAGGTCATGTGCTGGTGAAAGGCTGATAAATATTGGATGTGATTCAGCTGCATTTCTCCTCTGATGGAGCCGAGGTTCATTCTGCCATTAAGTCTGAAAAATTAAACTCTGAATCGTGTGTGAAGGAGAGAGAGAGAGGATAGAGAAAACGGAGGAAGGCGTGTGTGTTCATCCTCTGTAGCTGCCAGCCGAGTCACATGTGCGAAAGTATTTCTCTGGATCCACTGTTGACATTAAATAATCACTGTATGTCTAGAGATGGACTTTCTCTCTCACACACATATCTACACATCTGTATACAGTAGCTGTCTGCTCAGGACAGCCTCTGCATACCAACATCACATTTTCCTTTCAAGGTGGCACACAAACTGCACTATAGCTCCACTGTGATAATGTAAGGAGGACGCACACCAAGACAATGACGTAATAGCACATCAGCCCACATCTGTGGATTGTTGGAGTCTGCACAAGTCAAGGTCATTCATTGACTGAATTAGAATCGCACACTGGTGGAGCCCGGTAGATGCTAGATTTGTATTCTGATCTCACTCCTGATTGTGGCTCTCTGTCTGAGCTTCATGTGACATGAGAGCACACACTCTCACGTGCTTCACCACCAACCTGCAGCCTCTCGCAAGCAGCCCGTGATGGATGGATGGGTGCCATTAGACACCTCCTGCTGTAAACAGCTGGATGCGGTTCTGGTCTTAAGACTTGACTTGGCTCTGGACGGGTTGGATTCCGGCCAAACAGTCTGCTGAATAAATTACCAGCTGCTGCCCTCTGCGCCTGACCCAGTAGCCTAAGTGACCGTGATAGGTGATCAGCGGAAGAGACACAATCGAATGCCGTGATTGATTAATTGACAGCGGGGTTATTTGCCCGCTGGGTTGTAAATGAAGCCGCCTCATTGCTGCGCTGCTCGCTGGGGTCGATGATGTCCAGGCAGAAAAGACGTTATTGGAGGGGTTAAATTGCAAAAACAATCAAATGACATTCAGTTTTACCGCAGAGCATGGGATTTTTAGGTGATGGCAAAGTGAGGAAATGCACCAGGGTTAGAGTGAGTCACGGCAGTCCCGCTTTGCCTCTGCATGACTTTGGTTATACAATGATGCTCCATTCACAACATCAGTAAAAGCAGCGACGTGCCAGAGGCGCATCCTCCAACAGCTCATTTAGACACAAAACCCCAGGATTAGGAAGACCTTCCCTGTAGAGGACCACACTGTCTGATTACAGGTGCAGTTTGGGGAGAATAAATGGAAATTTTAAGCATATATTTGCTCAGACGCACGCCCCGAGCCAGACGGGACAGTCGGCAGACAAGAAAAAGCGCAAAGAGCCCTTTCTCTGCGCAGTGCAAGGCATGCGGGCTGGATCCAGGATAGCGCAGTGGCAATTCATCAAAACACACAACTGTCACACCTGCTAACTTCGCCGAGGGTCAGAACACAGACTTATGATTAAGACTTCCAGGTGGTGCCATAAAAACGCGTAAAAAGGCGCAGAGCTCCGAGCGTCACTCACCTAACTTTTGCTGCCACAGAAGATATCGCATCGTTTCTCAAATTCTTCCTCTTGGACACGGCAGTTCCCATGCTGACATGGAAACGACGCAGGCAGGGAGACAGTTCATTCCAAAGCCTCGGATGGATGGACGGAGGGATGAGGAAAATGGTATAAAAAATACGCAAAAAAAGTTGAAGGGAAATCCGGGAAGCTGGGTTACGCAGAGCGAAAAAGAAAGACGCCAGCCTCTGCTCGCTCTCTCTGTCTGAGTGTCTGATGTGAGCACGTACGTGGGGTATCTGCACAGCTGTCAGGGAGGCTGAAAATACACAGCACCCCCCACCCCCCCTCTCCTCTCTCTCTTTCTCATTGATCTAAAAATGCAAGGGGCGGATTGGTGGCGATATCACCATCATCATCATCAGGCTCACGGAGAGGAGGGGGCGTGGAGGCACTGAATGGGGGACACTGGTGCCATCCACCTGTGCCATTCATCTCATCCATTTTTAGGCTGTGCCTTTATTTATTACCCTCCGTTATGTAATCGGTCATTTTTGGTTGAAAGCAGCCCTGAAATGGACTCTAATCCGAGACCAGCTCAAGACAAAGGTTGCTTATCCACAGCCAAGGACAGAGGGAGGGTGGAAGTTGAGGCGCTGCAGAGCTTTTCTTCAAACAATAAAATAACAGGAGCTTTAGCTGGTTTCTCTGCTGTTAATGTTTTTTTTTTATTTTATTTTTATTTTTTTTTTTTGCCCAGGACCCTCATCAAAAGAGATCCTAAAGGCCAGGTCCTTCTGAGACTCTCTAAAATTACAGTATGGCTGTTAATTAACACCCCAATGAGAGTTTTCTTTCTTCAGTCATACATCCACAATGAATCCAGTTTTCTATATTTTGCTGAAGATTTTGAAAAAAGAAAAAATGAAGCTGAATGGGCAGAAATGCCTGCCATTATTCAAGAACAAAATACACACCTTTAACCCTCCTGTTGTCTTCACTTATGGGCACCAAAAATATTGTTTCCTTGTCTGAAAAAAAAAATCCAAAAATTCAGAAAGAAAACCCCCAAATTTCTGAAAATGTGCAAAACCTTCAGGTTAAAAATTCCAATAATTCCTTAATTTCCTGTCAAAGTTTTTTTTTTTAATCTCTTAAATTTGGCAAGAAAAGTCTTGTAAATATTTTCAAAAAATGGGTAAAAATCCTCCCAAAAAATCCTAGAAATATCTAAAATGGCTACATATATACATTAGTAAAACTTCTAAAATATTCTTTAAGAACATTCACAAAATGTTTTTTGGCCGCCATGTATAATAACCCAATAACTCAATTTAGAAAACGCACACAAATAAATCGCAGTTGCATAGTTCCTTAATTAAACGTGCTTATTTTTCTGTTTAACAGTAAATTCTACCTACCTGGAAGTGTCTTCAAACAACTGTGGGTCTGTGCAGTAGAGTTTAAAGATGTGATTTGTAGCAATGAAAACAGTAGGATTCTGAATTTATCATTTATTTTTATGTGGTTTTATGAGGAGCATAAAATAAAAATGTGCAAATTTAACTTTTCATTGATAAAACTGAAGCAAAAGATGACAAATAGCCAGAAATCCAGAGTGAGGATACCACCTTAAACTCTGAAATATAATTAATAGCACAGATCAATACTGCATGTGGACATCCTATCGGTTTACGTAATGCTACGCTGTGCAGCTTGATTTTCCCTTTTATTTGAAGAAGTCATTGTTGGCTAAGATCCCAGAAGCAAAGCATCACACCGTTCAGAGACAGATAATCGCTGTTGTCCATGATGGAAGATTGTGAGTGTTGGTCATTGTGAATACACACACACACAGAAAAACACATGGGTGCATGCATATATCATACAAACAGACAGAAGCACAGACAGCAGACGAGTCGCCCAGTAATGGCCGATTAGCCTTCAAACATCAAATCCATCAATCTTTCAATCCACAGGTCATTTCATCAGCAGCTCGAATGTGCAGGGCGTCCTTGGGCTTTTTATCTTTTTAGTGTGTGCTTCTCCTGCGCACCCGCACTAAGACAAAAGGAATGAAAATCAATAAATAAAGCAAAGCACCGCTGGGCTGGTGTGAGCTGCTGTAGGCCATTAAGCAGTAAATAATTCCAGGCTGCTCTGACAAGAATGAGGGAGCTTGTGTGGATGGACTGTAGATGAGCACCGGGGAAGGAGGGATGAATGAGTTCCTCACGCAAGCCAGAAAAGAGAGAGACAATGTAAAGAGGAGCGTGAATGGAGGCATGAATGGACAGCTGGGATGTCCTATAAAAAAAAAGAAAAAAAAAAAGAGTGTAGCTACTATCAGCGGACCCAGTGGGATACCGCTGTGCTCAAGCATGCTGCAAAAAGGGGAGGAAAGGGGTGACAAAATAGATGAAAGGCAGTGAAAATGGGACGAGAGGAACGACACGTGCAACCATAAATCCACATCTGCCCAAGATATTAGTGTCTCCTCTGACCCTGACAAGCACTCACCATTTGATTGATTGCAAAGCAGATCGATATTTGAGTCTGCAACACTTACACCAGCAGCCGAGCGGTCCGATATGGGGACTGAACTCACACTCCGGCCTCAATTTAGATTTTTCACGAGTGCACAGTTAGGAAGGGAAAAACAATCTTTATTAAAGTATGAAGCAAGATGATATACAGTGTATCGCATTCTATATATGGAGTGCAATTTAACTTAAAGCACCCTCTGAGTAATTGTCCCACTGCAGAATACAAAAAGTGCCTTTCCATCATTTCAGTATTGTAGTTGTGCTAATGGCATGGCTAGAGGTATGGTGATGCCAGTCATTCACACTTTGGTGAAATATCTCAGCAACTACTGGATGGATTGTCGTTCATTTTCCTACAGGTTTCATGATAGACTCCTACTGACTTTGGTTATTCCTTCAGCACCCTTAAAGCATTGATATGGAGTGAAATGTCTCATGGGTGGACTGTCATAAAATAAAAAATAAATAAAATTGGAATTAATGTGTCGATTCCTTTGCTTTTTCTGTCTGTAATTGACAGCGCAGAGTCAAACAATCACTTGGCGGCCCACACGTGATTGAGTGTGTAAGACCTGGACTTTCTCTTGTGTTGGGTCGTGTTTCATTTGCTATTTCCTACTTGTTCTGTTGTCTTACCACAGAAGCAGGAAAATATGTAACTGAAAAGAGCTTTGTTGGGGATTTGGCAGTTTTAAAATGCAGTATATGTGAGCATAGAGAGCAGAAGGGAAGCAAATTGATGTTAATAGCCAACACTGGCTAAGTTTAGGTTCCACTGAGGCACAGCAGACTACATGAAAACAGTCATCCACCCAGTCCTTGTTCATTAGTTTCCAATTGATCTTTGAATTTCTACCCTCTCCGAATGTTCCATAGCATTACAATTTCCACACAGCTCTGACCAGTACTCATGCAATCATACTTGATGGTAATGTGCTAACAATAAGGATTCTAGACAATTTCGTCCAGGATGAATAAAGCTGATTTTACCTGATCTTCTCCTATCGCTATGTTGATATTGCCATTAACAATAAAAGAAATCCACTGGGTATTCAGTCCCTCAGATGCTGGGAGTGCATGAAGACCCTTGTGTTCACTCTTGCAGCCAGCATTGGAACATGTAGTAAACTTTGCACGTGGCTTACGCATCTTAGAGTTAACAGAACCTTATCTGGAAACACCAGGCAGTGATGGAGTACGACTATGTAAAGTCTGAGCTAGTCTACTGTTTTGCTTTCTCAGTTCGAAGGTGGTAGTTTAGTAAAATTCTCACTGGCTTTCAAAGCTGTAAGGCCAGCTAGTTGTGGGTGAATCTGAAGTATGGCAGAAGTAAACACCATCTTGGGACATCAGCCTCAACTGTACTTGTTATCATTTAGCACAAGTCGCCGCTGTTCAGTCTTACAGAGCTGCCAGGATGGTTGCACACTCAGAGCGTTGTTTGATTTCGGTAGATCTTAGAGGCTTTCAAAAGCAATAAAGTTCAGTTCTACTTTATTCCAGCATTATCAAACACGTGGAGTCCAAACACATTCAGCTTGTCGCCTGCTATCAGTCCTTTATCTGGGGCTTAATCAATCCATCTGACAGTGAGGAAATGTGTGTAGAACAACTGATAAAAACATCATCAAAGCGAGAACTTGAGTTACGGCTAAAGAAGAAGGGAGATTTAGTGATAATCAATGACAGCTTTATCTCCTGGAAGTCCAGATGTCTAATCTGTTCACATGAGGGCAGATTTCAGATCAGAATTGTGAAGGATGGACTATTTTTGGAGACTTTGAGGAAATGAATGATGAAGTTTGGGGGATGGGCAAGATGAATGAATGTGTGGTTGATATAGTGGGAAGTAGTGAAGCTTAAGAGTGGATTAAGACTAAAAGCAAAGGAAGGCCTTAAGTGAGACAATTTTAAACTTTCATACCCACCCGAGGGAATGTTAATAACACTGAACTCTTGTTTCTTTAAATATACTGTTTAATTTAAGGAGGATGATGTAGAGGGTCCAACCCCCATTAAAGAATGATACTTCCCAATGGTAATGAACTTTGATAGTGCATTATAATCTCATTTGCTATATTTGACCGCTTAATTAAGTCACATGGTCATGACCATTAGAGAGGACAGTTGCACAAAGCTTCATTGTCATAGTTCACAACCTTTTTTTTTTTATTAACACTGCCTGATGCAAGACTCAGTTTTTTTTTAAAATCCAACAAAACGGGTCCGTTTGTAAGAAGGACGAGCCTTTGTTGGATTTCAAAAACACAGATGATCGTCGTGTTGCTCTGCTGGCAGTAGGATGCAGCTGTAAGATTATATTTAGACTTTTTATTCTCACTTCATCTCACCAATTTCAGCTCGTGCTTGTATCTTTGGATGCACTAATGATTTAAATTGAGTGTTTCTGCCTGACTGGGACCGAACATATCACAGATTGTTTCTTACATTAGTGTGAAGAGACTTTATCAGCAGATGAGGAGTGAACACTGAGTCATCATCTCCGTCAGAGAACACTTAAACTCACTGTGATGCTGTTATTTTTCTGTTTCTCAGATTTTAGTCCTGTAACACCAGGCCTTTTATAGTTTGTGATGTCAGTTATCTATTATTAGGTTTTCTTAAAATTCACCTGACAGGGGATGCTTTAGATACACTTTAAACTGATAGTTTTATAACAGTATTTCTTTAAATTCAATTTATTTTTAAATTAAGACTGCTCCCTTTAAAATAAACTATATCCAATGAAGTTAATCCCATTTGGATTAGTTGGTAGCTCACTCTTTGTGTTGTTTTTCACTATGGTAGCACATCTAAGGATCGTTTTTGGTCAGTTTGTGAGCGTGTGTATCAACCGTGAGATTAATGTTGATCCAAGCTGAAATATCTCAGCAAACACTGGAGAGATTACCAGGCAGTTTAGAACAGACATTCATGGAGTCTACAAAAAAACAAACCTCTACATCTCTGAAGACTTATTCATAAATCATAGCTTTTATATTGGCTATTCATTGCCCATTGTTGGTAAATTATTGATGTGGCTGTAAGAATTTCAATGCCAGTCAGTTCACTGCTTTCATCCAGACTGAACTGTCCAATTCTATATAAAGAACATACAGGTGAGTGACAAATTACAGGGAAAAAACACATGAAATGGTAATGGTAGCAGTTTTACTACTCTTTGGTATGGATTCTCCAAGTGTCTGGAGATCTACAGGAGGCAGGGAACGCCATTCTCTCCAAAAACATTCCCTCTTTTTTCCAAAATCTCCCATAGGTGTTCAGTTGTATTCAGATCTGGTAAATGTAAAAGCCACAGCAGATTATTTAAATCATTTTCACACTCATCAGACTTTTCAGTGGCACCTTGTTCCCCATAGATGGGCATCGTCGTCTTAGAAGAGTCCACTCCCATCACGATAGAAATGTTTCATCGTAGGATAAATGTGATCTTTCAAAACCATCTTATATTGGTTTGCTGTAATCCTTCCTTCTAAGGTACAAGTGAGCCCAAACCATGCCAGAAAAATGTCCCTTACAATTTAATGGAGTCACCAGACCCGCTCACTCTAGTGGTCAAAGTCTTCCTTTAATTTTCAGAATCATTCAGCTGTCTGTTTTTTTTTTTTTAAACCACATGATGAATGATGAGGATTTTGTTCATTCTATGACTTCTCATCTTGCTCCACCAATAAATCAAAATCTCCAATTACCCAGTATGATTACCAGGACCTAATGACTTAAGTGATCTCCCGACCTTTCCTCCAGCACCTTGAGGTTGACATTTCATTTTGGATGAAATATCTTGGATTGATTTCCATGAATTTTGGTGAAGGAATTCATGTTTCGCACAAAAGGGTATTCAGTAACTGTGACAATTTAATTCTTCATCTAGCACAAGCCAATACTTAATAGATATTTGGACATAAACCAGTGCTAGTTGTGATTGTTAACGTGATAAGATGCTAATCTATAATGGCCTAAATAACATTGTTACACCTGCTTAACAGCAGCATCTTCACATTCCTATTGCCAGCATGTTAGCATGCTGATATTAGCATTTGGCTCAAAGCACCACAGTAAATAAGTGCTGCTAGTGTTGTTGTTTGTCCTATTTAAAGAATAATCAGTAAACTACTGAGGAGAGGAAATGGAAGAAAGATTGCTCTGCTAGTTCCTCATTAGCACTGCTACCACTCAGTTTATGGTGCAGCTTGAGCTGGCTTGCGGCTCTTGAATGTATTAAAAAAAAAAAAACAGATGCCTTTCAAACCCTCTCAGCAAATAGGCTACCGACTTGTGCATAAATCTGGCCTATGGTGCTGTGTAGCGTTTTTGTTAAACAAACTTTATATATCTTCCTTCGTGAGGACTTTCGCAGTAAACGATGTCTCTCGAGGCAAGCAGGCTGAGGGCAAATAAAGATAGTGATGTGATGAAAGGCAAAGAGGAACGCTTGGAGAGCAAATAGAGGGAAAATGATGTTTCACTGCTATTACTTTCCATTATTGCAGTGTACCGGATAATTTCAAAAAGCTGCTCAGTGTCAGTGAGGACACCGCTCACCTGACGCAGCAGGGAGGAGTGAAGGGAGATGGATGGCAGCAGTAAAGTGACAAAAAGCGAGGTACAGAATGAAGCGTGCTGGTGGAGGAGGAGAGATTTTCTCGGGCAGATGATGGATAGTGCAATCCTCGGCCAAGGAGAGAGAGAAAATGTGTGGAGTGTATGTTTGTGTGTGCATGTGTGTGTGTCAGTTTTAACCAGGTGGTAACAGGGGACTCTGAGAGGCTTAAGTTTAAATTGACTGTCAGAATACTGTAGCATCACAAAAACGAAAGTACATCCGGTTACTGCAACTTCAGAAAACACAGGTCGTCCCAACCAAGTCAACCTGCCAAAGCCAAACGGTGTTCTTGCATCGGCCTTAAAAAAACGCAGTGATCGCCATTCAGCATCCCCGTATTTCTGGAAGAATCTGAGCAGCACATTTTGTCAGGTACAGTGAATCTCTTTCCGGCAGTTTTTTCTGCTCCTCTGCACTCGCCGCAGCGTGTCAGAGCCAACAGAGCCGGTGACAAATATACTACCAAACAAGGTCAGCCAAGAGACATTTATCCCCCTCTGCATACGCACACCAACTCGCCACCACATCAGTCTCACCCTAAGAAGTGTGTGTGAATACATTACAGTGGCACACAGCTGATACAGAACCGTTTGGCAGGCAGGCAGGCTTTGCATGCTATAAGCTGCCATACGAGCAGATCCCTATCGAGCTCCGTGACTGTAGCGAGAACCCAAATTTGTACTTTGCCGCCTCATACTTGTGTGTTAAACAAAACAGACAAGCCGCCAGCTGCAGGTTAAATGAGCCTGTGGTCTGTCTAAATAAGTAATTGGGAATTATGTTAATGCAGCATTTGACAAATTGCCCAATTTAAAATGACAATAACAGTTGAAAATTACTTTATATTAATCATCAGGCGAAGGTGGGATACTGTTTAGTTACACCGTGAATGTTGGGTTTTTAGTTTTTCATGAGGGATATAAAAAAAATAAGCAAATGCTTCATCAAAGGACAAAAACTTGAACTCATTTCAAACAAGAAGGTGGCTACATGCTAAATCTCTAATATCTCAGTTTTAAAGGCTAGGGCTGATAATCTCTTATTTTTTTCAAAAAAATTCCTGTTTTAAGCTGTCGACAGCACTCTGGTCCAAATCCATTTATTCCTAGTGAAGATGTTAAAAAACAAATCACATAGAGATACCATACCAGACAGGAAATGTGGAATTTAGGCAGACTATTTGGAAGTAGAAAAAGGGATAACATGAGATTAAATCTTTCCCCATTCAAGGATTATATTTAACAGGCTTTTGAAAGCTACGTCCAGAACAATCGCAGTGGAAAATTAACACCTACTGCATTATGGGATTAGGTGAAAGCAGCGACACATAGAGACATAATGGCATGGGCCTGGAAAACAAACCAAAATTAAATAAATGCATATAAATGTTTGGGTTCAATAACTAACTAAATAAATATATATTTTGTGGTTATGATAACCTCCAATAAGATTGTATTCAATAAAATATATTGACTCAGCAAAACTAGTTTTTCTGATTATTTTTAGTTACAACATATACTATGAGCTTAAACACAAGTTTTATGTTGATTATTGATAGTAATTAAAAAAACTGTTATTTCAATGGTTTGAGAAGGATTTTTAACTCGCATTCACCTAAATTATGATAATAATGGATGCAAGTTGTTTATATGTTGCTCCAATCAAATCCTGACCTCAAAAATGTTGCTGTCAAGGTAGTTTTAAGTTCACTCAACCTGAATTTAGCTTTAAATGAATTAATGCAGACATCTGAGTTTAAATTACACGCAATAGTAACTTGATGCAATTATTAACATTATAATGAAAATCAAAACCATCAAAAGGATGTTTGCAGCCTCAAGGACGGCTCTAAATCGGTCAGTTAGATTTTTATATTGTAACTGTGCATTTCATGGTGGAAACGGGTCCCATGAATTACTGCATAAAGTGTAGAAAGTGTACAAAGATACAGGAGAGGGAAACGTTGACAAAGAAACAGAAAAACTCTTCTTTTTATTAGACCACACCACCGTGAACTTTAAAGAAATTAACCGTAATCTTTAAAATAACGGAGCAAAGCTTTGCCTACTACACTGAAGAATCAGAACTCACAGCATTTATTAAAGTATTATCCAAGTCTTTATAAGGAAATGGAAAATAACAGCAACAGAGGAAAACTGCACTTGAACTTATTAAAGTTATGAGTGAAAAATCAATACACCTATTAGCAGTTACACAACAAGGAGTCCTAGCAGAGAAAAACACCAATGTTGTGTTAATTAATTGGATTTTGGAGAAAGAACTTCAGCCTCTTACATAAAACTCAACTATAACTGTAATGTGAGAAAAGTAAGGACCTCATACAGACCAGTTTCCTGATGAAATGGAAACCAGATTTGGCTGGAAACTAGCACACACATTTAAAATCTAGATCAGTTTGGTTTTTTTACAGTTCAGGTTGTGGTCTGATAATGTTTGCTGCACTATTCATTTGTTAGTGCAGATGCTGAAATTTACTCTTAATGCAGGACAAAAAAAAGCTTACTTCAGTTTATTTTTACACATTCATATACCTTTGATGGTACCAGGCAAATTGAAGAAAACAAGGGTGGTCTAATATTTTTTACCGTGATAGTAGATGGATGGATAGATACAGTGCTGTTTGAAGAAATACGGTGCAAAAATTGCTGATGTTTAAAACAAAGATGCAGAAGTGCTGATATTCATAAGAAAATTAAATGCATATAAAGCCTAAATACAGAACATACACACGTGGACAAAATTGTTGGTACCCCTCAGTTAAAGAAGGAAAAACCCACAATTCTCACTGAAATCACTTGAAACTCACAAAAGTAACAATAAATAAAAATTTATTGAAAATTAAATAATCAAAAACAGCCATTACTTTTGAATTGTTGATTAACATAATTATTTAAAAAACAAACTAATGAAACAGGCCTGGACAAAAATGATGGTACCTCTATAAAAGATTGAAAACTATTTGACCAGAGTGACATGATTAACTCAGGTGTGTCATTTAATTGACATCACAGGTGTTTCCAAACTCATAATCAGTCAGTCTGCCTATTTAAAGGGAGACAAGTAGTCACCCTGCTGTTTGGTGAAAAGGTGTGTACCACACTGAACATGGACAACAGAAAGCGAAGGAGAGAATTGTCCCAGGACATCCGAAAAAAAATTATAGACAAACATCTTAAAGGTAAAGGCTATAAGACCATCTCTAAACAGCTTGAAGTTCCTGTGACAACAGTGGCTCATATTATTCAGAAGTTCAAGACCCACGGGACAGTAGCCAACCTCCCTGGACGTGGCCGCAAGAGGAAAATTGATGACAAATTGAAGAGACGGATCGTTGGAATTGTATCCAAAGAGCCCAGAGCAACCTCCAAAGAAATTAAAGGTGAACTCCAAGGCCAAGGTACATCAGTGTCAGATCGCACCATTCGTCGTTGTTTGAGCCAAAGTGGACTTCATGGGAGACGACCAAGGAGGACACCACTGCTGAAAAAAACTCATAAAAAAGCCAGACTGGAATTTGCAAAAATGCATGTTGACAAGCCACAAAGCTTCTGGGAGAATGTCCTTTGGACAGATGAGACCAAACTGGAGCTTTTTGGTAAGGCACATCAACTCTATGTTCATAGACTCAAAAACCAAGCATACGAAGAAAAGAACACTGTCCCTACGGTGAAACATGGAGGAGGCTCAGTAATGTTTTGGGGCTGCTTTGCTGCATCTGGCACAGGGTGTCTTGAAAGTGTGCAAGGTACGATGAAATCTGAAGACTATCAAGGCATTCTGGAGAGAAATGTGCTGCCTAGTGTCAGAAAGCTTGGTCTCAGTCGCAGGTCATGGGTCTTCCAACAGGACAACGATCCAAAACACACAGCCAAAAACACCCAAGAATGGCTGAGAGAAAAGCGTTGGACTATTCTAAAGTGGCCTTCTATGAGCCCAGATCTGAATCCCATTGAACATATGTGGAAGGAGCTGAAACATGCCATTTGGAGAAGACACCCATCAAACCTGAGACAACTGGAGCTGTTTGCTCATGAGGAGTGGGCCAAAATACCTGTTGACAGCTGCAGAACGCTCATTGACAAATACAGAAATCGTTTAATTGCAGTGATTGCCTCAAAAGGTTGTGCAACAAAATATTAAGTTATGGGTACCATCATTTTTGTCCAGCCCTATTTCATTAGTTTGTTTTTTTAAATAATTATGTTAATCAACAATTCAAAAGTGATGGCTGATTTTGATTATTTAATTTTCAATCAATTTTTATTTATTGTTACTTTTGTGAGTTTCAAGTGATTTCAGTGAGAATTGTGGGTTTTTCCTTCTTTAACTGAGGGGTACCAACAATTTTGTCCACGTGTGTAAGTATAAGAGGGGACCCAGCTTCATTATCAGCTGATCGAGGATCCTCTCTAGATTTACACCCCGTCAAAAGTTTTAGGACACTTTCTCATTCAAATAAAGTAGAACCTGTCCTACAACTTTTGACAGGGGGTGTATCTACCAAATTTGGTACACATATGCAGCACATCAGGCTGAACAAAAAAGTCAGTGACAGCCACATTCCAAACCCAACAGGAAGTGAGCTATTTTGTGTTGAATGTCAGATTTTGCCCATTTTTCATTTTTTTCTAGAGCAAACTCCTCCTAGGGGGAAACTCCAATTCACCTCAGATTTGGCCAGTACATACAGGAGGCCTTAATGATCCAAAGTTATTAAAATCTTTTTCCAAAATCAAAGGGCGTGTCCATGGCGGCCTCTGGAATTTTGATCCTTCGTCATGAAACTTCAAATGCTGTGTAAATGCCCTGAACATGCTCCAATCTGCCTGAAACTTTACATGGATGATCAGAGTCCTGCCCTGATCACATCCATATGATGAAATACACCCCCTGTCAAAAGCTGTAGGACACGTTCTACTTTATTTGAATGAGAAAGTGTCCTAAAACTTTTGACAGGGGTTGTGAACTCTAAACCTGACAGAATCTAAGATCTTATTTCCCTCCTGTTGTACAACAGACACATCTCACATGACTAGAAGCAGAAGTCCACCTGTAACTCCGAACAGAAAAGGGTTCAGTTTTTCTAAAAATTACTCAACCTTAAAACAACTGATCAGTAGTCGAGGAATAACACATGATTCACGTATAAATAAATGATAAGCTAAGAGCTTCAAATTGATTCTGCTTTCACACTAACACAGCCAGTAACTGACAGCTCGGCAGTCTAGTGACAGATTGCAGGAGAGCATTCGGTCAGTTTTCGTCCGTCGTCACTGGAAGTTGTTGAATTTCCGTCCGGCCTCAGGGACCAAAGACTTCCTCAGTCTGTCTGCTGAGCTGCAGTCTGCTGCTGAACCGACTCGTCTGCTTAGTGAATGTGCTGTTTATAGGATGGCAGGTGATGTTTGCAGTCAACTGTAGTTAATTTAGGGTCCTTCTCTGTACCACTAACATAAGGGAATCCAGATCCAGATCTTCTCACCACACTGTCCAACCGCGTATCTGCCTAATGCTGCCTCTACAACATAGACAGAAACACGAGCTACAACTAGCCTGACAATTGTGAGTTGGTTTGAGTGTTTTTTTAAGAGAAAATGCTGTTTTGGTTTTTACTGTTTCCGACTGAAAGAAGATGTAACTTTGGCATTTTTTGAAAGAATTGTTTTTGTTAGACAAGACGTGTATTTCAGCCTTACTAGTAGTGGTTTTATGGTGGTTTGAAAACTGCCATTTAGGGTTTGTAAGGTGTGACTGTTAAATAATGACACTATTGTTTTCATTAAATTTTCATATAATTCAAGCAAATTGAAACTTTCAGGTATTGCTTATGCTTGTCCATTTATCATCGTGTACTATAAGATTCAGGCTTGCACTGTGCTTTGTACATTTCACATCTGAGTTTAAGCTGTGTCAGTGATTTTACAAACTCATGCTGACCTCCTTGTGTGAAACTTCTGATGGTGTTCATGTTGTAATAAAAATAAATCATGCTCATACTGATGTGGTTCATGATCCAGGCCTTTAGATGTGAGTCCACCGTCATGTTTTTCTCAGTTTGAGAGGCTGGATGATGCTGAAGGCACTGAAACGATCCAAAAACTATATTCTGACAGGTGTGAGTAAGCCGTATAGTTACGAGGATCACACTGGACTGACTCAAAATAAACTAGAACGCCCTCATGAATGAGCATGTCAGTCAGTACTAGTGTGCCTCTCATTGATGTGTTTTAAATCATTTCAGATAAGAACGAAGGATCGCCAGAGGAATCGGCTTTGTCAGGCTTTGGCTGCACAGACTGAGGAATCAATATTAGGTTTGTTTTGTCTTTTCACGGGATTCACTGACAATAAGAAAAATATCACCCGGCTTATCCTCACTGACTGCTGTCCATCTTTGTTGACAGAGTTTGTCTGTTTGGCTGATGTGAGACTGTCTCTTTTTAGATACTTAATGGCTGACTTTGGTTTGACTCATGCACCTGTGCTGGAGGATTTGGCCTCTTTGTTGCTTTGCTCTGTTTGCTGTTGAAAGCTACGTTTGAAAGTGGTGACACCAGACCTCTTTATTTTTATTTAATTTTATCTTCAGAGAAACTACACAATACACAAGGAGTAGTTAGTGATGAAAAAAGCACGATACTGGATATTTGGAGCCGATATGCAGTGGGTGTAATGTTTTAACAGCATGTGAAGGCAAGGAACCTCCCAATCATAACCTTCATTAATAAAGGTGACTACAACTGAATGTGTAAAATAGAAACAGGAGAGATTAAATTACTCAACTGTATATATATAATATTTAGAAGAATCTTTGTGTAAAAATGCCATGTGGTGTTTGGTTATAGGGGGGCCGTGTTGATTTTAGGCCTGAAAACAGCAAAAAAAATGTTTCTCTGTTCGTGGTCCTAAAGTCAGAAAAGAAATTCTGTGCCGCTCTCCATGGTGCTGAAACCAGACACTTTCTAGGACTGGGAGGAGAACTCCTGAGCTAAATGACCGCTATGAATACTAATGTTGGGAATGACCTAGACAGAGCGTTTGGCAGAGCCTTGGAAAAAGATGGCTGACCCTAAATGAGTCCAAGGAGAAAACCAGAAAGGGAACAGAGACTTCAAAATAGAGGACAGTAAGTGGGCAGATGGGAGAGAAGAATTTAATAGACAGAGGTAGAGAGGGCCGGGGGGAAATGAAATCGACTAATGAAATAAAATGTCAGACAAAGAAAGACAGAGAATATAACAGTCCTGGACAAAAGGAGGGATGTCCATGTCCGGTCCATGTGTGCACTGTCTGAACCTGCGTCACACTCAGTGCCCTCCTCCACTTCCTCCCCAGAGACGCAGGGCAGCTCTCATTATTTACCACCAGCCCAGTGGACATGAGCTTCATTAGACCGCTAAGTTGTGGTTTCCATCCTCGTGAGTCATCCACCACCATCGCTCCACGTCTGTTTCCTTCTCCACCGGTTAAAGGTGGCAGGGCGGTAATTGTCATTCTCCTCGGTTAACGGGAATCCCGCAGTCACGTACGTCCATCCACGGCCCTTTGGCATTCAAGCGGCTGCGGTAAATGAGAGGTGGAATCCCGTAGATGATGTGGAGAATTAAACGTCTTAATTCATCTGCAGGGGATCACCACACGGAGAATGACACAATGGAGGAAAAAAACTCATTTGCTTGGCTCAGTTTCCCTCAGTTCTTCACTCATTTTTTTCATCTCCTACTCCTCTGGCCTCCACATCAAACACTTGGACCCATTATCGGGACCAAGAGCTTTGCGCCAATTATCTTCCTTTCCAGTGGAAAAAAAAGAACTTTAATTTTACGAAGCATTTGAGGGAAGTTGTGGATGCCAAAGAGTCAACACTAGCTGCATACTTAGATTTTCTCTCGTGTCTACAGTGGGTTGCTTCAGCAGTAAGGCAAGTGCTCCATGCTGCAGCTCTGAGCGGTGTTGACAGTGATGAGATGGCCTTTTGCTCTACAAAGGCAGCGATTACTGTCAGCTCTGTCATCTGTGCGCTCCTGAACAAAAGCAGCCTCCCTCTCTGACAGCGAAGCAGAGGAGAGACGGGCCGAAGCTCCCTCAGCTGGAAGGTCAAACGGTCGCATCTTCCTCTGCGCTGCTCCCCGACAGCTTGTGAATCCAAACACATAAACAGAGTTGGAACAGAAAAATGTTCCATGTGTGACTGTGTGGGTGATTCTTTGAGCATAATGTTCGAGTTTGACCAGCGACAAACTCTGATCATGAGGCAGAATTACTTGTTTCTCAGTGGTTGAATTGGGACAAAACAGATGCGATGCTGTCTTTTGGAGGTGTTCGGCTGCAGGTGGTTTGACCTGAACCATGCCGTAAAGTCCTCCACACAGTCCTCCTCAGTTTTTACTGCAATGAAAACTCCTGACCCTTTATGGAAACAGCACAAATATGGCTAGAAGTAGGAAGAACTCTAAAATGCCTTTGGTGCAGTATAACAAACACATAATGCCATAAATTGTAAAAGTGGCATTTCTGCGATTATTTATTTTACCAAAATTGAAAACAAAAACTTCAAATCACATTTTTCCACATGTGTTGGCAATATTTTACTACTTAAATGTTTAATTTCTGTCCATACTTGCCTCCTATCCTGCAGTTCAACACAGCTTAGTCTAAAACGTTCATGAATTTTTCTCATGTGATTTTTGGTCAGTCATGGCTTCGGTTTTGCCGAGAAGTGCAAAATTTAACCTTTTTTACGATATTTAGTTTAAGGAAACACTTTATTTTTGGCATTTTTTAAAAGGGAAAGATACCAAATGTCACTTTTTTAAGAATAATTGTCTGTTATCTGATCAAGCAGTTTACTTTTGGTTTTCAATTTTTTTTCTTATGAAATATGTAGAATTTTGCTAAATGTGAGTAGTTTTGTGATATCATAATTTTGAGCGCAGATTTGGTTAAGTTTCTTGAACGAATAGCACATTGTTGACAGGTAATGCAAAGACTGTTGGAAAGTCCAACAACTCTTTCATTTGTTGCTGATTCTGGCTGAGATGAAACGTGTAATTCTGACTATTTAAAGCAAAACATACCTTTCAAACCCACAGAGCAATTTTGGACTTCAAGGGGTTAAAGGCTGCAATTCTGGATATATGAGGTTTTACTGGTTGGACCAAACACTTTATTTACAAATGGTTGTTTTGAATGAAACATGTAGAATAATGTTTTTTTTTTTTTTTTTTAAAAAACACACACAGAATTAAGCGTTAAGTTTGGTCAAGTTTCCTGACCAAAAAACTGATACAACACTGAACATATATATCATATCTGATAAATGATCACTGTTCTGTATGTGAGATTTATACTCTTAGTGATAAACTAGTGTTGCATCTGTTAAACATGTGCAGCATGTGAAAGGTTCATTGTCTCTTTTCACACAGTTCTAATCAGAGGACTTCATACAATTCATGCAAAACTGATCATCATCTCTCCTCTTATTGGAGCTCCCTGCTGACTTTAACACCCCGAAGAGTTCAGCACAGCGAATGCAGTAAGATGTAATTAGAATAGAAAGAGCTGAGGGTGTGAGGAGACAAATCATGCCAGAAACTGACTAAGCTGGTGAAACAGTCCTGTAACAGGTAGCAGAGGGAAGAACTGGTCAACTGAGAAGACAAACTACAATAAAAAGAGAAAAATATTGAATGTGTTTTTTCAATATTCTTCTCAACACTGAACAGCTCTCACCAGATTTGGATTCAAACGTTGCATAGGAGTGTAAGACGTCACGTTTTCTATCTGCTTCACGCCTGGCGGCACATAAAGGCCTTCACAGATCATTTCCCGGTCAGCTGCTGTAATCTACACCTGCTTCCATGATTTGCAGCTCTTTCGTTCTCAGCTGTTTGCCTCCAGGCAGTTCTTCCTCTTTTTCTTTTTCCTTTTGCCGACCAGGTTATTGCTGTGCTGCAGTAAACCAACACTACAACACTTTACCTTCCCCCTCAGCGGCTTCAGCACTGGCTTGGTGCTGTTTTTGAATTTGAAGGATTCTTTGTAGGAATCTATCACGGAAACTCGTATGTCTGGACCAGCTCCACCAGCATTTCATCCAGTCTTCTTGAGATGCTGTCGGAGCTCCAGCTGTCAGACAAATCGATGCTTTTAAATCCGTTCTTCAGGTTCTTCACACCAGCTGTGGCTTCTACAGAACTCGTCTCCACTGATTAGTCCATCAATCTCATCCTTTATTGCATTAATGCTCAACACTTTTATCTGTTCTCAGTTGATCTTGAGTCCCACCTGTCTTCATCCAGTTGTCATTTTATCCTGTTTGGTAAAGAAAGGCAGCGCTACATCATCTGCTACACAAATTCCTCCTTATACCATTCTTGTCATGGTCAGCTTTTTTTTCCAACATCCTGACACATTGCATCTTTGCTTAATTTCTTTTTCTTTTTTTTTTATCTTCAATTGCTCATACATTTCTCCCCAACCTTACCCTGCACACTCATAGTCTTTGTAGAGTGTTTGCACCATTTTCCCAATCCAGGACTCTGTGATCGCCTGCTGGTTTTCACAGTGGATGGAGTCAAAAAGCCTTTTTGAAACCTATTAAGCTCAGGCATCACACTGCTTGCCACTCATTGACCCATTTGATGATGCTCTGCAGGATGAAGACCTGCTCTGTTGTCCGCTGGCCCCTTCCCTGTAACCTCCCCATTCCTTCTTCAACCGACAGTCAACTCCGCTTATTACCCGATCAATAAACAACCTACTGAGGGTCTTTCTCACGATGCCTCTTGAGTTGTTTCTTGAGGAATCCAAAACCTGAACAGCACAGTGACTGTCTCAACTGGATATAATTTAAACAAAACACCACGCATATAAAACCAACATAACACATTTTGTCCACAGCTTGTCTCACTGTACGTCTGTGCCAGCATGTAAGAGCTGTGAAAAGATGAAGCAAGCCAACTTTTTATCTGTTTGGCAGAAAACTACAAATGCTGATGGAAACCGATTGAGAATAAATAGATTTAGGACCTTTTTAAAGGTAAAAACTGTTAAAGAAAGCAAATTAACAGTACATTTATTGGGGGGAAAATGATATCTAATGCACTGTAAATGACTCCTTTCACTGTGTTGCATCCCAGATCCCTTGAAAGAGAGAAAAAATACTAAAAATAATTGCTTTCACTTACAGCGTATTGAACCGGAGAGATGACACACACTTTTCCCTACGGAGCCCAAAGTGGTCCAGTGGAGTCATGATGAAATAATTGCTGTAAATCAATTACAAATGAACATTTAAGGGAAGAAAAGGCTCACACTGCTCATGTTATATTAACTCAAAAGACCTCCTGGAAAACTTTGCCAAAATTAAAATTTGTATCCAGCATACTTTTAGTTAAAATTTTATTACCTCTGTGTGAAAGTAATCTGCAAAATGGGAACCATCTACAGCTGAGAGTCACAAAATAGAAACGTATCTTAATCAAATAGCATTTTAGTCGTCGTTTAAATTGTTGCCAGGCCTTTGTTCTCGTCTAGACAGCATGATGGATTGGCTAGCTGTACATCAGATGGAATTATGGAGTGCAAAACGAAAAAATGAAGTCGAAGTAAATTGAAAAATGCCAGTCGCTCTTTTTCATACATGGCGGCAGATGAGTTTCCATGTAAGTCTGCCCGCTGGGGTGTAAAGCAGGCGGATTTATGGCGTTGTAAAGGGTGATATAAGTCTAACAGGGCAGTCCTCCAATCTCATTACTGGTCCAGAATCACCTCTGAGAATAATGGCATTCCTGTCGGCCCCTTAAGATTCAACCGAGGTGTGTGTGTGTGTGTGTGAGGTGTGAATAAAAGAGATAGAAGCAGGAAGGCCTTCTTCCTACGTGACACCCATGCCTATCCCCACCTTGTCTCACCTTGGTGCTGCAGCACACCTCCTCTCTTCCATTCCTCCTCCTCCTCTCCATACTACCCTCCCACTAAATCGCTCGTAACATCGGCTCCCAGGTGACATATTTCCACTATGGAGCCTAATAGATTCCTGCGGTCCTCGGTTGGCTAAAGGAACAGTCGTTTGATTCACTCGAGAGGTAAAGGAGACAGAGCTGACGTAAGGAAGGAGAGGATGGAGTGCATGGAGGGAGGAAGATAAAAGCGCTGAAATGTGGGATGGTAATGTGTAAAATACTAAAAAAAAAAAAAAAAAAGCAGAGGTTGGCATCTCATCTGTAGGAACAGGTAGGACCGATGTGCTAGTCCGTCATCCCTGTGCTGAGTCAGACTGCCTTCAGACACAAAAGGCAGGAAAATGAAGCTAGTGTTACTAATTATAATCTTAAATTAATTTAACCTGATGATGGCGCCAAATGAAAAGTAAGATGACCTTTAAAGTGATGAATCATCTTCGTGGGGTAGTGACTGAGTGTTTGTCGATAATCCCTCCACCAGTGGTAGAGATATGTCCAAGTTGTAAATAGATTTAACTGTTTAGCTCATGTTGGCACAAAAGGGCGAGTCAGACGATCAGCGAAGTCTGAAGGATTCATTCTCTGGGGAACACGAACTTCTCCCAACAATCCATCTGATATGTGGTCTTTATTTAGGATTTGCTGGTTAGATGGGACAAAATAAAACTTAATTAAACCCAAAGGAAATTCTTTTGCCAGATAGAGCTCTGAAATAAATGACAACATAAGAAATGCAGCGCCTACAGGAGTAAAGCAATAATATATAGATAGGGTGCATTAATGGAAATAAATTAAGTAATCTAAAACAAGACTTTGAATGGGATCAGCTGTATTGTAAACAATTTCCCCTCTGGCATCAGTTTTAAGTATTTCTGATTATGATCAGAACAGAAAAGTAAAAAGTAATGCCTTCAATTATACTGACCTAATAAGTGATGAAATATTCCACATGAAACTGAAGTGTTGCCTCTGAAAAATGAAGTATAGCACATTACATTGACCTTCTGGTGGTGCCATCCCTACAGACATATCAATAATTTGCAAACAATAGGCAATAAATCGCCAATAGAAATGTTTCATGACTTGTGCTTCTATTCTTAAACACGTCTTCAGAGATGGATCCCCTTTTATAGACCAGTCCACAGATGTCTGGATTAAATTGAGCAGTAGGATATTTTAGCCTGAGCCAACTTGGTGAACTGACAGGTATTGTTGCACTTGCATGCCGGCAACTCATTTATGCAGTGCTGAAGTGCATTTCTTAATTAAAGCTGACATTAACTGTTATTTCCATGATTAATGTTTTAAAATGATACTAAAATAGCTTTCTGGTTGATGTTTTTTTTCTTTTTGATCAACATTTATGCTAAAGAAAAGCCACACATCGTCACATTTGAGCAGCTGGAACCAGGAAACGGTTATTTTTTTCTTGATGAGTGACTTGATTCATTACTGAAATTGTTGACAATTGATTAATCAGTAAAAAAAAACTAATTATTTCAGCTGTAGATTTTTTTTGCACCTTCTGGGCAGCTGCACTTCATGCAGGTTCTGAATGAGATTCACTTTACAGAGGCTTGAAATTTGCTAGATAACCCACCACAGTTACATTTATTCTTGTTATTAGTAAGCTATAGCTTTTGGAAATTAAGTCTAATATCCTTTGAAGGAGGGCCTTAAGTAGCTGACATTTGAGAGTGCCAAACCGTGTTTTTTGTGGGAAGAAAACTGTGATTTGGCTGCTGCTTTAACTAAATGCAACCATAATTTTTTTTTTAAAAAAGAAGCTGTGTGCCTCAAGAAGGTACTTCACAAAGCTATAAAGAAAGGTAATAGTAAACCTCTTCCAGGAATATAATGTAGTGGATGTGTATGTGCATCGTATAAAACTGGAAAACAATCTAAGGCACCATAAACAGGCTTATTATTTGGTCAATATTTACGATTACAACAGCATGACCGCTTTATTCGCTGTTTTCACATCCACTAGCCGCCGCGGTGGAGCTCACCCTGCTGTAAGTCCTGCAGAGTTAGCAGGTATTTTAGTGTAAACAGATTTGAGTAAGACCTCAGGCAGCATCCACTGGGAATGTTTAAGCTTTGCCCAGAGTGAATGGAGCTCCACTACAGCGATGTCACACTGCAGATGAATGAGCGACTCAGTCAGTGTTGGCCGTCCTCCTGGAGGCTCAATGATGAATTATGAAGGCCCGTTTGTCTCTGTTTACCCAGACAAATGTGCCCTTGCAGAATGCGTTCACTTCCAGTGCGTATTTGAAAGAAAAGCAGAAGGAAACTCAAGGTTGTAAAACTGAAAAAAACCACACATCGGCCCCGAGCAGATTTCCCCGTCACATTCTCAAACCCGCTGCCCTCTTACTCTGTGAACTCTGTTGGTGCGTACCAAAAACATGAGGAGCAACGTGTCCTTTGCAGGCAGGCTGCGGTGATTTATGGTAGCTCAGGGACATCATGATGAAGCTGAATGTGAAACCAGAGTGCCAGACAGCATCTGTCTGTCCTGAGCTGCAGCCTCCCCTCCTCCACAGCCACTAGCAGGCAGACAGAGGGAGAGACAGCTGGGGAGATGAGCACATATGAAGGAATTTGAAATGACACAGAACAGCTGACAGGCAGAGATACAGAAAAATATGGAGAAACAGTCAACACACACAAAACAAGGGCAGCGGTTGTGCTGTTTGACTCTGCAGCCCTTTTGGCTGCCAAAAACACACTTCTTATATAATTAGATTCATTTCTAGTGGATAAAATATGAAGTCAGCTTTCACATTCTGGTAATTCTGAGAAGTGCATTTAAACTGAAGCAACAGAGCTGTTATGAATGAGACCAAACCTTTTCATTTGTGAAAAAGGAAGCTGCTCAAAGGAAGTCCCTGATTAACGGCTTGTTCTAACAAATGTGTGTCACAGATTTAATATTTCACACAAAATGTTAAAAAATTTCATTGCAAACAATCAAAAAGTTGAGATATTCCAACCATTTGTTCTCAGATGATGAAAGACTTTGTTAGAGGTGGTGGATTAAAAAAAAAACTGTATTAATGCCACTGTGAAGCTGACATTTAGAATAGCACAATGTGCAATGAAAATAAGCAGTAATCCTGTCAGTCTGTTCACAAAATCAAACCTTCGTACAATAGGAGATGTGCCAATATAAATCTTGAAGAAAAAACTTATGTACCTGTCTGTCTATGAAAACTTTTAAAGATGGCTTGTTCGGTTTATTAAGAACTATAAAAATGGTTGTAACCATAACTGATGTTGCACTTTACTAAACATTTAAGAAATAGTTTGGCTAAAAGTAGTCCAGAAAGTGGCATACAAGGCATGGTTATATGTAAATGTGTTAGCCTAGCCGCGCTAGACAACCCACGGCAACGAATTTAATTCTCTGCCAGGGTGGGTCTAGTTACCCTCCATAAGGCTCGAGGTTGGATGCTCCTAAAACTGGCCGGACCAATCACCATGAAGTGTAGAGTCAGAAGGCGGGCGTAACGAAGTGACGACAGAGGCGCGACGATTCTGACAGAAACAACCGGCGCACAATAAACAGTTATCTTTCGACTCAGCTCACGCCACAGCCCTTAAAGATTTGAAGCTAAAATTCAACTTGAAAGATAAACAAAGGACGGCACTGAAGTGTTTCATTGAGAAGAAAGACGTATTTGGACTTATGCCGACGGGATATGGCAAATCCTTAATATACCAGTTGGCTCCGCTGGTTGGGAAGCTAATGGGACTTAGCCACAATCCGCCGGCGCTCTAGGAACTACGTCAGCCTATTCGTTGTGCTGATTGGTTGTATACCTACCCAATTGCTGCAGAGTGATTTGAAAGGCAACCTTTTAGCCCGCCTCCCTCCCTGTCGAGAGTTCCTAGACCCTTGCGTCTTCAGAACAAGGGTCTAGCGCGGCTAGGCTATAAATGTGTAGTTTTAAGAAACAAACACAAGGTGCATAAGGTTGTGGGTGCAAAAATGTAGATAATTTTTTGTAATTTTGAGTGAAATGTTGTGAAATGAACGCAGTGATGATGATCCCTTGTTTTTGCTGTTGCTTTGTGTTTAGTCTTAATCATAAACTATAAGTGTAGTCTGCAGGTCTGAAAAGCAATGTGAAAGTGACTTAAACTTGCATTATTTCTACCATCCAGCAGAGGGCGACTACTCTGGTTGCAAAACAGAAGCTTGATTGTACAGAAAATGACCCAATTTCTCACTTGGACTGCTGACATTGTAAACATTTTATGGTTTCAATCGCTAGTTTCAAGTCTACTTCAATACATCATGATGTTCATTTTGTAAATTCTGGTTCCATTTAGAGTTAAATAAACATTTAGCTTGAACATTTTGGGGTGTGGCTACCCTGTCATTAACAAGTCTCCTCTAGTTCACATTCAGATCCACCCTACACTCGACCAGCTTCAAACAGACCAACATGGTGACGGCCAAATGTGAAACTCAAGGCAACAGTTTAACGTCTGAAATAGCATGTAGCTTGTTCCATCTGATTTTAAAGCTGCTAGTGTGGCTGCAGATGCTTTGTACAAAGTCTGGTAAACGGAGAAAAACCTAAATCTCATCGATATTCAGTGAGGCCTTTCTCCTTTCGTGGGATCAACGTCTCCCTGGATCTAAGGATTTAAAGAGCCTAAAACTTTTGCACAGTTCCATACGTATGTTGGTTGATAAGATCACACTTGTGGTTCCATAAGCAAAGCCGATCAAGCAAATTGAACGACGGGCAGAAAGACGGTTGACAGATCGGCAAACAGAAAATAGATTTGCTGGGCAGCCAACAAACAGGTAGACAGATACACAGACTGACAGGGCAGACAGCCAGATGACAAAGGGCACATTGATCTGATTAAACCCCTTTGCTTCCCACCTCTGGTGCTCTTTCTCGCTGCTTGGCCGAGAAAAGGTCATTTGTTTCTGACTAAGTTTCTCACTCACTGTGGCCTAATGCCTCCGAGGGCAGAGAAGCCAAAAAGCCTGAGACCTCTGTGAGTTGGCAAACAATGAGAGAGAGATACGATTTGCTTTGGGACGAGGGGATTTCCTGCAGTGAAACTAAAAAAAGAGAGGAAGGCCTGATCAGTGAGAGACGGACATGAAAAGGGAGGAGCTGGTGGGAAAGGAGTGATGGACCAATGAAAGGAGAGGAGAAATCCAGCGAGAGATGAAAGATGGAGGGAGCTCATGGTCCAGGTCGATCCAAGGCAGAACCCAACGGACAAGTGAGTGAAGAGAGAAAGAGGAAAGAGATAAATGAGTTGGGATGCTGGGTGTTTGAGCTATGGGAGACCCTGATGCTGACAGGTTGGCTTAGACCCTGACATGATACACACTCCGGTCTTAAAGAGGAGGACAGTGTAGCCGGGCTCATTAATACTGAAAGATAGTAAGCACAGTGTAAGTACACATGGATGAAAGTTCCTCTCTAGGTGTTGATTTCACCCCGATAAACTCATGTTTTGTGTCCGTTACATATTTCCATTTTTTTTATGTGAAATTATTAGATTTTCTGCGTAAAAATGACTTAGATACAATATATAATATTGGAGTAATTCAGCTGTACATGTTAGAAGCACAAACTACAAAATTCTGGAGACAATAATGATACAGAAAGACCCGTCTGAAAGTGCATATCATCACCTAGAAGTCTGCATTCGTGTTTTTATCCTCGGTAGTAGAGATCGATTGATAAGGGGTTTCCCAGGTTATTGGAAGTCAAGAAAGTCCGATATTTGGAGTCGATAGGCATTGTGTATGTTTTAACGACATGTAACAGCAGAGAACCTGTCATTCATAGCATTAATAAATAGATGCGAAAATAACACAAAAATGAAAACGTGTTACTAAAATAACACAAGTAGACACAAAAATCTAATAAAACGATGCAAAAATAACACAAAAAGACAAAAAATAATGCAAAATAACACAAAGGGATGCTAAAATAATAGGTTTAGTGTTAATGCATGTCTACCCACCATTTATAACTAGGCTTCTTCATTAATAAGGGTGACTATACCTGAATATGTTAAATAGTTGACTAAATTAGGATGCTCTCCTCTGTTTATGTGGGATCGACTGAGATGAATCAGTTTCTCCTGCAGTTACGTCTACTGTTCTTGGCTATTTTCTAAATCGTTCACTGTTCTCTCACCTTTATTGCCCACGAAGGTCCATATTCAGATCTTAAAGCATTATTAGTTACTGTTTTCCAGATTCTGTCTCAGGTTAGTCTGTGACTGCCCGCTAACGTAGTCGTTAGCCATTAGTATAGCCTTAGCTGCTGTCAGAGAAGCTAATTTCCTAGTTTGTGGCAATTAGCTTGTGTTTCTTATTTAGTTTCTGCTTGAGAGACATTTCTGAAACCACAGAGTGATGACATACGAGATGAGACTGCATCAAACCTGAAATTGCACATTTATTTACTAATCGGTCAATAAAAACACAGATAATGGGGAAAAATGCAATATTTCAATGTCAGCCATGATAATCAGCCAGGCCAATAATCTGGCTATTCCTAAGCTGTAATTTCAAAGTGCAACAGTTCAAATTAAAGAAGTGAAACTATAAAAACTAATAGAAAAAATTGTCTTGTGAGAAGCTGGTTGGTTTTCCTGCTGAAATTGTTGCTGTTTTCAGGACTACGTGTCTGTTTTCATAATAAATAATTATGGAATTTGTAAAGCTACAAACATTAAAAAAAAGTTTTTTGTTTTTTTACTTTTGATAAAAATGTATGCAAGATGTATCTCATGAACTTCAAAAATCTCTCAATTATTTGTTGACCCACTTGTTAAATTCACAATCCTCTGTTTCCTGGTATCTCTATTGCAGTGAAGTTTTACATTCTTTCTATATGTACTGTTTTCATAAATAGTCTGAGGAAACTTCTCCATATTTCTGTTGGTTTATTTTAAATGCCGGATGGATTAAACACTTAGACACTGTCAAGTTATGACCTGGAGATCTGTTTAAGGCTTTACTTTGCCTTCAGTACAGAAAACGTGTTAAAAAAATAGCACCAGTAAAAGTACATAACACCACTTTAAAGCTTGTAGCCGCCCATCCAAGCTGGACATGAGGTTAAAGTGCATTTCCACCTCTACAGCCGTGAGCAGCTACACTAGTCATCAGCTCTCCTTTTAAATTTATCTTTCATTTTACTAAAAACCAACTCAGAAATACAGCCTGGTGTAAAAATACATTATTCACGTCATTGCATTCTGCATTTCCTCTTTTTATGCTCCAGCAGCTTCTATACCTGGGAGTATTACTCTTGAACTGCGAATATTCAAAACCCGGGGCTATGTTTCTGTCGGAGGGAAACTTTTTTTAGCAACTGCAAACCCTGCTGACGTGCTTGGACAGTGAGGTACTCACCTCGTGTTCCCAATCAGCAGCTTTTGCGAGATATTATTAGAGCGGCAGAGAGCTGAGAGAAGCGGCAGCTTTGCTCAGACCTTCTGGATCACCCGGCAGCTGTGACTCCATCTTTGTTTTCCTCTTGACCTCCGATGCTGTTTGTCTGCTAACATATGAGACGGCGCAAAACACACAGGACCCGCAATCCCACACAAAAATCTGTAGCTATATTCTTAGAGTGAATGGGGTTTTGCAGACTCATACACTAGATGAGAAAGTGATTTTATTTTCAGCCAGCAACGTTAATGTCTCAGGCTTGTTGTCCATCTCGTCATTTTTCCAATGCTAGTTTTAAAGAGTTTTGAATGCGCAGTTTGAGACATGATGATGAACAATTAATCAACTTTTTGCACGGGTGAGAGTGCCAGTACCAAACCAGTACACGTATTAAATTAATAAACTGTATTCCTCACTGTAGGGAAGAGACTATAATCATTCTTTTATCAGCGAAGCACCATTCAGTTTAACTTCAACTTTGCATTCTGCTGCTGACTTTTAAATTCACACTGAATGCTTATTTATTATCACAGGAATAAATTATCGTGCTCCAGCAACTTGATGAAGAATCTGTAAAATATCAGAACTCCAGATATCTGTTGTCGCTTTTCACAGGTGCATCATCTGATAAATGTGTGCACTTTCTTGTAGAGTTCAAGCAAAGAAGTCTCTGTGACGTCAGATATTAGAGGTTCAGATGGACGGTTGAAATAAACCAGGACCATGAACCTTTTATGTATTTTTGTCACTTTTGCATTATCACGATGAAGTTAAATTTTTAATGGAATATCTCCATAGGGGTACAGAGGAACATTTCCAGCAACCATCGCTCCTGTGTTCTAATGCTACATTGTGTTAGCTAATGCTGTTGAAAGGCTCATTGATGATTAGAAAACCCTTGTGCAGTTATGTTAGCACATGGATAAAAGCGTGAGTTTTCATGGTAAACATGAAATTGTCTGGATGACCCAAACTTTGCAGTGTACATCTACCACTCTCACCTCCGACTTTACAGATATCACAAGTAGACCTCAGCAAATGTGAAATACCCTTTGTTGTTAGCTCCCCACATGCTGTTTTATCTCTCATTGTAGCAAAATGTACAGGCCTACTGGTGCAGTGCAGACACATGATATAGTGCATGCACATAGATGTAAACGTATATAAAATTTACCAGCTTTTTGAGTCGATATTGGACTGATATCTAACATTGGATCAGTGCATTTCTACTTCTCTTGTGGATTTCACTGCCTAACAATGGCAGAATTTCAGTCTTGATGTGTCCAGAAAAATCCACAAAATAACCTTTTTTCCAGTTGTATTTTTTCTTGGACACTGGTGGGAAAGGTTAGACAGTATAGCTGAAGTAAAGTGTCTTAATTGAAAGCAGAAATTTGCACACATCAACAAACAAACAGCCATTTATGCACAAATAAGGAATAATATTTGATCTATTACATATTAATACCCAGGTTTTTGATGTGTCGGTGAATTAATATTCAATATTTTGATGTGTTGGTGCATTAATATCCCATATTTTCACATTTTGGTGCATTAATATCCAAGATTTGAATGTTTTGGTGTATAATTATCCAGGTTTTAGATGATTTGAAGCATCAATATGCAGCTCTTTGATGATTTGTTGCATTAATATACAGTTTTTTGATCTTAGCATCAATTTACTTTCTACGTTTGCAATGGAACTGAAGCGAATCCTCAATTTTAATTGCCTGGCGGGAGGACATTTATCTGTAGTGATGGAGATTCTTAATCAAGTCTGCGGTATTGAACTTCAGGCAATGACAGGAACAATGTAGGCTTCAGCGCCTTAGATTAAGAGCCTGTGTTGTTCAGTGTGTGTCACCAGTAAATTTAGATAAACCAGCTGAAAGGAACTCGGCAAATAAAAGAAGTGCTTCTGTTGTGGTTTTTGACTCCTGTTTATTTTTTGACTGTCTTTGTTCAGTCGTCGTTGTTTAAATTTCCCCACAGGCAGTGCGTTTGGTTCTTCAAACGCTCTTCTTTGCCTGTGATCATAGCCACTGTACAGACCTGCGAGCTACAGAGATGTGCTTATTGTTTCCCTGGTTGCAAATGATCTAATTTCCTATGAGACAGAAGCACTTGAGAAATATTCTCACTCACAGCAGTGAAATGCTTATAGGTGGGCTGCAAATTTCACACGTATTTCTACATTTTGTCATCGGGGGAATCAGGAAGTTGACGATATGTGTGAGCGTTTGGGGGTGTGTTTAAGTGCTTTTTCTGCAGTGATGAGAAGGCGGGAGGTGAAGTGGTTGGTATACTGTACTCTATATGATGATTCTGTTATGTACACGGTCACGTAGGCAGACGGCTGTTAATGTCTACAAGCACCGCCGTATTTACTGTAAATGTTTAAGCATCTTATTTACGGCTGAGGGGTGAGTAAAATATTAATCATCCCCTCTGTGTGTCCACATAGAAAAGCAGGTAAACAGACGTCGACTCCAGAAGCAGCAGCATGTGGTCTGTGCTGCCACAACAGACAATCTCATGTTCCTCTTATCGCTTCATCCTGTACAGCCCCGCAGCTCTGAGCAGCAGAATCTCACTGAGACAAACTGAAACCTACAAAGAAAAACGAAAAAATCAGGGGGCAACAGGAAGCAAGCTTTTAGATACAAGATTTTAGCGAAACATTACCTTATTCTGGATTTTACATCTTTCACACGAGACAAGTTTTGCTGAAGAGCCCAATAACTGATCATCTGATTGACAGAAATTTAATCTGCAGTTATATTTTGACAACAAATTAATTGTGCCAATCATATTTCCAGTTTCTTAAAGGTAAAAATGGCTGTTTTTCTTTGTCATATATAATGGTAAACGGCACCTATAGGATGGACACTTTATAGATCAAATGACAAATTAATAATAAAGAAAAATATTTGAAAATCATCACTTTTCCTTTGTATTGGAGGTGTGAAAGAAAGAAAGGGAAAAAAAAAAAAAAAAAAGAACCGGAGAGAGTAATCAACCAAAATTTCACCTACAGGGCTGCAGCTGACGATCATTGTCATTACTGAATAGTGTAGTGGATAGAATGTGTTTAAAAATTTGAAAAATAAAAGTTTCCAGGGTTCAAAGTGATGTCGGTTTGTTTTTGTCTTACATGCAAAAGGTGAAAATGCTTAAACATGGACAGAAAACAAGCACACTCTCCACATTTCAGGAGGTAGAAGTCGCAAATGTTGGTGTTTTTAATTGATAATTGGATTGAGATTCCTCATAAATTCTCTGTTGATTGATTGAGTGCAAATTACTACAGTTTTAGTTGTGACTGCATGATGGATAAGAATCTAAGCATGTAGATCGCCTAAAGCTTTCACACAGTACTATATATAACTAACTCTTCCTAATAAATGTGGCCTCTAACTGTGTTTCTGCTGTAGCACAACGGCATCAAACGACACACAAAATGTTCTCGCATCAAACGCATGGAAGGCAGACAACATGCAGCAAAGTATTATCCACACAGACAGTCCAGGAAATGATTCCGTGATTTTAAAGTGTCGGTGCTGCAGTTTGGAGAATGACATCCATCAAGAGCTTTCCTCTGTGAAGGGAGCGTGTCGGCTGCTGCTGCTTCTCTCCCCGGAACAAAGCACAGGTCTGATGTTATGGATGGCACAGACATATTGAGAGGGAAAGGTTTACACAAGTGGTAGCTGCAGGCTGACAGAGCTGTGAACCGGAGGGCAGTGAGGAGAAGTGACTGCGGCAAAAAGATTTAACCTGCGAGGCCTCGGCTCAGAATCGGGCAGAAATGCTCCCTGTGCTTTTGCAGTCCAACTGGAATCCACATCCAAGATCTTAGTCGGACAGTTTTTGCTACGACTGCATCTGTCTCTGAGTATTCTCCTTTCCAATTCTACATTAATTAGACCTGCAAATGCATGAAAACCGCTTCTCCTCAGACAAATACGCTGCCATGTGAAATTAAAGACATTAGGGACCAGCCAGCAGCATGTAGAGAAATCTGTCTTGTAAATGGTTGTTAGCTGGTTATTGCAAAGGATTTATGGATCCTAATGATTCCCTGCATCAGAGTGATAACTGACTGGCTGCAGTGGGGCACACAGAAAATCAAACTGGTTGCAAGATCAATAATGAAATCATCGTCTTTTTGTGTATGGAGCATTCTTTGGTGGGCGACTTGTCATTAATGTACTGATTAGTTTTTTCTTTTTCTGTGGAGTAATTGTTTCGTCTATAAAGTGTGAATGAGGCTAAGAGTCTGCAGTCATGCTTGCTGTGGCTCTGAGAGGCTGTAGAGGAGCATCAGGGCTTTGAAATGTGACGTTAGCTGGCATATTTAACATTTTTCTATCTTAGTTTGCCCACTTAGCATTTTTGCATTTGCTAATTAGTAGTGCTGTCAAATGATTAAAATTTTTAATCAGATTAATCACACGGTTGCTGCGGATTATTTTGTGATTAATCAAGATTAAATATCATTCATTTTTAATCGAATTTAATCATGTTTCATTTTATATGAGCAAACAGACTCAAGAAAGAAGAATATATGTAGCATTCACATTTCCCACCGAGAAATTCACTTTTTTAGTCAATCACATCAGAAAATAATACGTGATATTAAGTGCATCCTCACAGTGCATGTTTGAGTGACCGTCTGGGGTTGTTTCAGTCTGAGTGGAACAGGGCAAATCAACCAGGTCATGTACAGATCTACTCTTGAAAACAGTCTTCTTCCATCAGCTGGAAAACTCTTTCCTGCCTCCAGTGACTGGATTTTCCAACAACACAATGCCCCTTACCGCACCACAAGATCAGCTCAAGCCTGGATGGAGAACCAGAACATTGGAACCATGCCTTGGTCTGCTCAATCACCAGATCTAAATCCAACTGAAAACCTGTGGAAAATCATCACACGCAAAATGGAGAACCACAAGCCCAAAAACAAAGCAAATTAGTTTGAATTTGTGCAACAGGAACGGGCTGCTGTGATCAGGAGCTGCTGGAGAGCATGCCAAGACGCATGGCTGCAGTCATCAGAAACAATGGTTGTGGATCAGTACTAACTCCTGTGTTTATCATGTGACTAAAACAGACAGAAAAGAAAACACGAAATCCTAAAAGCTGTTTGTGACAGTACAATGTCCTACCTATTGATGGAAGAACTGAAGTGAAAACCATGGAAAATGTCTAAATATCAGCTCTTAAATGCAACTTAACTATTTTTGTTGTTATCATTAAACTTGTCCGAATAAAAATGAACTAGAAATTGAAGAAAACAAGGGTGGTCTAATATTTTTTTCCATGACTGTAAACAAAACTGTCAAAGAAACTGGAATTAAATATTTCCCCCAAATCGTCCTTGGTGGAAACACACTTCAGTGGATGTGGGGAACCGTTCTGTCTATTTTTGAATTCACACGTCATAGAGACGCTTTTACTACAGCAACAGAAAGTGTGACCCACTTACCTGTTTAAGTCCTTTTTGCCCCCGTTTCTCTAAAACCCTTTGGGCAGGAGAAGAAGAATGAGACGGAAACCAGAGAGAGGAGGGCTGTATGAATGGAGAGGGAAAGAAATACCGAATATGGCTGTTTGACCTTCCATAAATCAAACCCTTTGTGTGGTTGAGGTCAGAAACTTCCCCTTGTCTAACCTGCCCCTCATTTCTCCACAAATGGTTCCTCAAACCTCCTGTTGCCTGTCAGTAGATGGGGTCACTGTCTGCCAACACACCAGCGCTGCGACTCTTTTTTTTCACTGACAAGCTTGTCTTTCCTGTCAACAAAAAAAGGACTAATTTCCAGGAAGCCTTTACGCGTTGGCCCCATTTTTCAGGCCTCTGCTTTTTCCCTGTGATGTATCGATCGCAGCGGATGCCACTTATTCCCCTCTCGTTTTCGTCTCTCAGCCCCCTTTTTGTGACCTGAATTCCCCCTTGTGTGCTCATTAATTAGCTGATGCTAGTCTTGCCCCCGGGGACGTTGGGAGATTGAAAAAGCTCATTATAGGACACATCAGTAAGGTGGGCTTAATCATACATTGGTATGTGCGATCCGTCCTTCCTTCTGTGTGTGCAGGAAGCAGTCCACAGGTGCGTTTAATTTATGATAATCTCTGTTTTCTTTCAAATTCGCAGCTATAAACACAAACACAGTTTCCTCTCTGAGTGTCTCTGAGATGGAAATACCCTACAATCCAATCACCTAAGGTAGGAGTGTCAAAAATGCGGCCCAGGGCCCAAAAGTGGTCCTCCAGAGGGCCCAATCCGGCCCCCAAAGTGTAGAAATTACAGAGAAGACATTAACTGTAGATTGCAAATTTGCAAAACTACATATTTAATATAAATTCTAGACCATGACAAGTTGTTTCAACCATAAAGTAAAATATGATATTGGTCATTGTTTTTGTTGGTTTTTGTCTGACTTTTGTCGTTTTTTTCTCGTTTTTGTCATTTTGTGTTTTCTTGTTGTCTCGTTTGTGGGTTTTTAGTCTTATTCTTGTCACTTTGCATTTCCATGTTGTCTCGCTTGTGTTTTTTTTGTCTTATTTTTGTCATTTTGTGTTTTCTTGTTGTCTCGCTTGTGTTTTTTTTTGTCTTATTTTTGTCATTTTGTGTTTTCTTGTTGTCTCGCTTGTGTTTTTTTGTCTTATTTTTGTCACTTTGCGTTTCCTTGTTGTCTCGCTTGTGTTTTTTTGTCTTATTTTTGTCATTTTGTGTTTTCTTGTCTCGTTTGTGTTTATTTTGTCTTATTTTTTGTCATTTTGTGTTTTCTTGTTGTCTCACTTGTGTTTATTTTGTCTTATTTTTGTCATTTTGTGTCCGCTTTATTTGTTGTTTTGTGTATCGTTTGTGCATTGTTCATCTCCTTTTTTGTTGTTTTGTTTCTTTTGTCATTTTTGGTCTCGTTTGTCGTGTAATTTTTTTGTCTCGTTTTTGTCATTTGTTCATTTTTTGTTGCTTTGTCACTTTTTTGTCTCTTTTTTGTTTCGTTTTGTGTCGTTTGTCTCCCATTTTATGTAAAAATGCATCTTAAAAGAGCATTTCCTGTTTCAGTGACAGAAGTATTGCACAAATATTGACCAAACTGTCAAAAATGAACATTGTTTAAGGAGGTTATCCCTCACTTTGTGATTTCATCGGCAACCCAGGTTCTGCCTCGTCTGACCCACAGAAAACCTGCCCAGGAATTAGTCTGATTCTTCAACCCTGTAAGAAACCTGTGTTCTAAACCTGCCAACTACTGGAAAAATTAGTCTTGAGTATCAGTATCGGGGATAGTGGCCCTGTATTTACTTGGCATTGGATTGATACCAAATCTTGCAGTATCGCACACCACTATTTGGTTGTGGATATACTCATGTGTGGTGTTTGCTGGGGTCTTCTGGGAGGAGGAGTTGCGGTGGTGGACCAGTCCGGTGGGTAGGGAGGTGTGGAGGACCAGGGCGAGGAGGAGGTCTGGAGCGCCAGGCTGATCACTCCTCATGAGCACCAGGCGGGATCTGGAGCTCAGTCTTCAGCCAGCTGTTATCAATCACAGTTCCAGACACCAGAACACCTAGTGTCTCTTGAACATTTTCTCTGGTCTGATTGCACCTGTCTATCCGCTATATTTTATTCTTATGGTGTCTGGGGTATCTCAGTATGCAGCAGGGACTCATCCTGAATGGATTACTGCTGCATTTCAGGGAACATAAACTAGTATAAACATGTTCAGGTGCAGATCAGGTTTTTCTCTGCTGAAAAAGGTTGAAATGTGGGTTGTTTTTTTTGTTGTACTTGGAGCATTAAGGTCGTTCTGGTAGCTGTCCTTTGTGGTGCTGAAGCATAATTTATGATTTAAATCTATTATTATATTTTATTCTTCTTATTGTTGTTGTAGGTTTTGCACTTTGTGGAAGCAATGATTCAAAAGATGAGAGAAGACGAGTATTTTGTAGTTGAGTTTTGTACTTTTCCATTCCGTTGTGCTGTATACAGTACACTGTTGTTTCCCTTCAAAAATGCATTTCGGGCTACTTTCTGCACATTTCTGGTACTTTCTTAGGATATAGGACTAGAAGTACTATCTCTTGCTAAACAAATAATGTTTACACCGATGCAGTACCTTTAGCAGCAATAACAGTGATTATAAACCTCTACTTCAGTATAGAAAACAGATATAATGTGTGAGGTCGTTCTGGTACCTGTCCTTTGTTGTGCTGAAGCATATTTTATATCACCCAGCTGAAACCTGTATTATTGAAACATTGTTTTGTGTCACTTTTGTCTTTTTGTGTTATTTCAGCTTTGTTTTATGTGATTTGTGTCTTGTTGCGTTATTTTAGCATCATTTTGTGTAATTTCTGTATTATTTAAACATCATTTTATGTGGTTTTGTGTCTTATTGTGTTGTTTTAGCATTGTTGTATGAGATTTTTGTGTCTTATTGTGTTAATTTAGCATCATTTTGTCATTTTTGTGGTATTTTAGCATCCATTTGTCTTTTCTGTTTTACTTAAACATCATTGTGTTTAATTTTTCTTTTGTCATTTTTGTCTTATTGTGTTATTATAGCATCATTTTATGTGATTGTTGTGTCTTATTGTGTTATTTTAGCATTGTTTTGTCAATTTTGTGTTATTTTAGCATCCATTTGTCATTCTGTATTAGTTAAACATCATTTTGTGTCATTTTTGTGTCTTTTCGTGTTATTTTAGTATTGTTCCGTGTGATTTTTGTCTTATTGTGTTATTTTGGCATCATTTTGTCATATTTGTGTTGCTTAGCATCCATTTGTGTCATTTCTGTATTATTTAAACATAGATTTGTGTCATTTTTGTGTCACTTTAGCATCATTTTGTCGTTCCCAACTGTTGGTCATCGCCCTTCCTCGATCACCGATAATCGGCATCAGTCAATCCATAGTTGATATTTTATTTGATATTTATTGTCGACACCAGTTTTAAACACTGGAAACTTGATCAGCAATTTTATCAAAGATATAAAGAGAGACTACACCAACAGATAGTGGTTTATTAGTAACGGTTGGTTATTATAAAAAACATTCATAGAAACAGGTCATGTTACAGGCTTATTGGTAAACTTCATCATTGCACAAAAAAAAATCTGAATGACGGCACGAGTGGTTGTTTTTTTTTCTTTCCCCTCACGGTTCATCTAAGGCTTCGTTGCATTAACTTGATGGCACAGTTCCACACATTACATCAGCGCTTCATCCATTACTGTGTCCCCATTTAATAAAGTAGTGAAACGTTCGTTCTGCCTGAAAAACAAATTCATTGCGTTCAGTTTAAAGGTGGAGTTTGTGATTCGGGTAGAAAGACTGTTGATGTTTAGAGAGTTGGCATCTGCCAGAATGACTGTTCCTCTCATTTCCGCCTGTCTGGTGGAAAAGCATCAACATGTACTGGAATAGTGTTGTGTGAAGCCACTTTATGCGTTTCTCATTTATAAAACCAAAACTGTGTGCAAACACTGGACCACACACAGGACACACAGCTGCCCACCATGAGGAGAGATTTACCAAATTTGACCAAAACAGTGCGTTGGATTGGAACCACACGCTCCACCTTTACAAACAGAAAACACCAGTACCAGCACCATCGTCTCATTGGTAAGCAGCAAACGTTCTCCCATCTCCGGTTTGCTCGCACATTCTCTGTCCAGACTCCGTTTAACTAACACCATATGGGAGCCTCGTACTGTTTATCACAGCTTTTCTCTTGCTGTCTCCACATGTAAGGCTGCAGGCGCTGTAGCACCGGGATTTACCAAGATCACAGCTTCATGCAGGGAGGGTCACGAGGTGCTACATCGACTCAAAGGAAACGAAATCCTAAAAAGCTGATGCCTGATAACAGCAGAAACATTGGTATTGTGACGTGTCTGACCAGTGAGAAACCAAAAAATGACAGTACGGAAATGTTAAACATAGGTTTTACCAAGTTTTTCCCATTGGAAGGCATTAACAACTTTGTTTCTGCTGTAAAATATGACACACAATGTATTTATTGAGCTTATTTTTTTTAGGTAATCCCTTGTATGTGTTATTATTTCGTTTTTCAGGCCTTCTACCTCTCTGGAACCTGCCTAAAAAGTCCAGTATTGATAGTACTGATCGGCCTTTGTTGCATTGTTGTTACATTTGTTGCTTTTCCTTTTTAATAAAATGTAAGTAATGTGAATTTCTTTGGGTTCTGGACTGTTGTTCAAACAAAAAAGTACAATTTTTAAATTTTGCGTGATTAATTTTCACCGTTTGACCATTTTCTTGCGTTTTAAATACCAAAGATTAATGTATTAATTGAACAAATAATCATCACATTAATCAGTTGTTAGTTCCAGCCCAAATCAGGACTGAGATTAAGCTAACTCTAAGGAAATATATGAGGCATTTTAATCAGACCGATATCACGATTAGTTTGTTAGTATTGTGCATTGAATTGCATTTCTGGACTGATTGTCTGGCTCATGTAAGTTGTGCTTATAATCATCTAGGACTTAAATATTAGATATATTTTGAATATAATATATGTATACGACATATTCAATGGCATGCAATCGTTTAGTATTTTCAATATCAAAAACAAATTAGATCCAAATCACTGGAATATAATCAGAAACACTGCTTGACAAGCCGAATGATTTGTGTTACGACACGTTTCTGTGCTAGCCTCGGTGCATAAACTGTACCGAGACGAGTTCACTCAAAAGATCCGCACTGTCTGCTGCCCAGTCTGGGATAGATTCAAGCCAAAAAACAGATGGGGGGAGGCTCTAACGCCAGCCGAGAGGGAAACTAGTGCTTTGAAGTGGATTGGAATCATTAATTCCCTCCATGTCCCTGGCACGCTGGTTACGACAAAACTGTGCTGACAGCCATGGCCGCGGAGCACGCTGCTTGCTTTGCTCCCTTTCTGCTTTTAAATTAGTTTTGTTTGGCAAGCAAACCTTGGTGAGGATCATTACATAGAAAAGAGAGAACAAAGCATTAAAGCAGTGGTCCTTAACCTTTCGGGACCGTGACCTTCTTTTCGGGATGAAAGTTTAGGCGCATTTGGTGCCACAGTCAGCGGTTTAAAGTTCAGTTCATTAAAAATGTGCACTTTTTTTTTTTTGTATTAATCGAGTCCACACTCAACTGCCACATACAACTGGCATTTGTTTTTAGATGGTTCAAAATTTGCTGAAAATTAAGTAGCACCATATGAGCATGTAATAAAAAAATACTGGTTTAGTGGGAAGTGAAGAGAGGACGGTCAGAGTTCACCGCCGGCAGAGCAGCTGACAGCATTAGTGCATTGTTTGTGCTACAAGTGTCCCATAAGTTGCTGGGAATGTCTCCGTTAATGGTGGGATTTCCAGCATTGGCAGTGGAGTCTTGAGGAAAATACAACCCTCTTTGTTTTACTTATGTTGTGGTGATAAATTTCTGCAAAGATTACCACTCAGAACTGGGTTTTTGGTGGCGTCTTAATATGATTTTAGTTCATATTAAGTGATTTAAGCACTGTTCCCCTTGGGTTGGAACAGCATTAAAGGTTAAGTTAACATTTTTTCAAAGTTTTTCTTAATATAACAACACTAACACGTCAGTTTCTCAGATTTCTGCCCTGCAAACACACGAGAGATGAACAGCTTTTTATTTGTGGTGATGAAACTCGTGGAAAACGAGTCTCTCATCAGATCATCCACAGACGTCACTGTCAACAGCCTGCATTGATCTACTTTCTACCTAACCGCTGTTTTTGTCTCGGATTGTACTTGTGACCCCCTCATTAGAGGTTTCAGAAGTACTGTAAGCAGTAGGTGTGAGCAGTTCAGCCAATTATTGATTTCATTTGAAGCGTTACACTGGTCTGCAGAGATGTACAGGGTTGTTCAAAAAGAATGAACTGATTTCATTACGTAATATTTTAATAAGGAAAAGCAATAGAAAACTCCAACCAAATCACAAGTATTCTACTCCCAATCAACTTTTATTTGATGCTTCAGGTCATCAAATAACAGTGGATGGTGATATGCTGATACACGTCTGGGAGGAATTCTTTAATCACATTGACGTTAACCGTGCAGCAGGTGGTGGCCACATTGAACAGTTGTAAGACAGGAAATAAAAGCTGATTGTGAATAGAATACTTGTGACTTGGTAGGAGTTTTCTATTGCTTTTACTTCTTAAAATATTGCGTAATGAAATCAGTTCATTCTTTTTGAATAACCCTGTATATATTAAAACAGAGAGGGCAGATTTTGACAGAAAAATACTTTTAATTTTTTTGTAACTTTTTCTTTCACACCCCTTTCATCTTCTCGTGTGATGAATCTTTTATGCAACGTTGTAACAGTGCATGTGGCGCAGATCTCAGAGACGGATGTGTCAAAACTTAGTAACCTCACACCAAAGCAATCTGTGTGTTTAGACACCAGAGGAGCAAAAAAATATGTTTTGTAATGTTCAACTACTTCAAATGTGGTTAAATTTTCTCAAATCAAAATACAATCAGTAAGGATTCATAGCTTCCACCTGGGTCCAAGTAATGAATATTTCATGGAAATAGTATTGCCTCACCAGTATTGCTTTTATCTTCCACTAGACTGGTGTGATTCATGTGAAGCTACAAGAAATCATCTCAATATGAGAAATGATTAGACCAGCGGCTGCTCTATAAACTGGGAATATATAGGTGCTGGATATTAAACGCATCTAACACCTACAGTATGTATTCTTTCTTTTTTTTTATAAGGGACTGTCCATTCGTTACGTCAGCCACACCGCTAACGAGGCTGGGTTATGGAGGTCAAAATGGAAATCAGTCACTGGAGAGCAGTTTTTGCATGTGGGACAGACTGGAGTGTGAAATGTGGGCAAAGACGGGCAGGTTAAACAGTGATGACCTGTTCAAGCAGAGTTCATTAGACGGGTCTTCACTTAATGGACTGTTTGGAAAGGGCTTGAAGGTTTGACGGCTCTTCCAGCAGCCTGCCAGGGAGGGCGGCAAACGGAGGGTGGCTGCTGGTGAGTGAGGTAATGGGGCGTGGACGTCCCCTGTCCAGCTCTTCATCCTGAGAATTAGAACCAAGGTGAGACGGAGTTTTACAATTACATTTCTGCTGCAGATTGGTAAAGGAATTAACTAAAAGCAAAAAAAGATGACTGTAAATTTTCTGCCATTCGCTTTAATTTGGCAACATTATGCTACAATCAAAACACAGAGAGAGAGAAGTAGAATTGCAACCCGGTCTCACGGGGATTCGTGAAACTGTCACGTAAGTTTTAGTTTCGGTTTCGTGCGCACCTGCACGATTTCGTCATGTTTTTCGTGCCGCTCACCACGAAATGTTTTTCACTTGTGTGGAAAGAAAGACCTTGTGGTATCTTAGCATACTATATTAGAAAAGCAAAAATAAAAAAATTAAAAAAAAGAACAAGCAGGACAACTTCTTTGCATCCTTTTTGTAGTGTCCTTTATAGATTAAGCAAGACAGTTTTTTAAAAGCCAAAAAAGTACCAGCACAGTCCTCCTGAGTCAAGCTGACTTCTGTCATTTGTGACTCTTTTGGAAACTGGCACAGTCCCCGACACCCGACTACAGCTAAAATATATAATTTTTAGTTGAATTAGGTGGCCTTCCAGTAACATCTAATTAATTTTAGAATAAATTTTATATTATTATTGATCACTTTTAAAGCGTGAATTGGCCTGACTTCAAGATTTTATAAGTTTTGTACAATTGCCAGCAAGATACTCCTGACTTTCCCAAAGTCTAGATTTCAGAAAAATGACTTTGCCATGAAATGTGTCGCGCTGAGGTGAAAGTATAAATTCCATTTCAATGTGATAAACCTTAAGAAGCTTGTTTTAGATGTGACTGAAGGAAAACGGCTACTTAGGTGCTGTAATTCTGCAGAAAAGACCCCACAGTGTCCCATCTTATAACCCGAGGTCTGTACCGTGTCCGCGGTCTCCTCCTCCTCCTCAGTGTGCTCTCCATAGTGATTGTACATCTCCATGTCAGACAGAGCGCTCTCCAGTGCCTCCTCTTCGTAGTCGGTGTGGTAGTCTGACTCCTCTGATGAAGAGTGGGGGACAGGAAGCGCAGAAGCACGTTGTGGGTGAGTAAGTTGGAAAATGTGGAGTGTAAACGAGGTGACAAATGCAAGTGGGTGGGCAGGTGAATGAGTCAGAACAGCAAAAATGTGCAACGTTGTGAGAAGTCACACAGGGCACGCTGATGAGCGATGGATGACAAATAGCTTATAAATAGGACAAACAGGAATGTAGAGAAGGATGCAGAGAAGTGAGAAAAACATAACCGTCGCTGCATGAGGCTTCACTCTTAGTGGTGCTTGAAAGTTTGCATATCTGTAATAGTAAATATCTCTGAGTGGTAAATGCATGTGAGCCTCTAGAATTAGCAGCTAATTTAAATGTGAAAAGTCTGATCTTTGCAACACAAGTCTGTGGAAGTACTGTACCATGGCACAAACAAAGGAGCTTTCTAAGGACATCAGAAAAAGCTTTGTTGATCCTCACCAGGCTGGAAAAGGTTACAAAACCATCTCTAAAGAGTGTGGACTCCGCCAATCTACAGTCAGATTGTCTTCAAATGGAAGTAATTCAAGACCGTTGTTAATCTCACCAGGAGAGGTCGAGCAACAAAGAACCCTCGAGGAGCAAAGCATGTAGTAGTCTGTGTGGTCACAAAGGAACACAGGATAACTTCTAAATAACTTAGGGCTTTTCTCACATTGGCTATTGTCAATGATTACGAGTCCAACAATGGCGTGCATGGCAGGGCTGCAAGCAGAAAGCCGCTGCACTCCAAAAAGAACATGCTGCCCACCCACAGTTTGCTAAAGATCACATGGAGAAGACAGAAGGCTTTTCGGAAATATCCTGTGGATGGATGAGACCCAAATAGAACTTTCTGGTTTAAATGAGAAGCATTATGTTTGGAGAAGTCAAAATGCTGCATTCCAACACAAGAACTTTGTCCCATCTGTGAAACATGGTGGTGGCGGTATCACGGTTTGGGCCTGTTCAGCTGCATTTGGGCCAGGACGGTTTGCCATCATTCTTGGGACAATAAATTCTGAATTATGGCATCAAAAATAGAGAAATGTCAAGACATCTTTGCATGAAATGAATCTCAAGAGAAAGTGGGTCACGTAACAAGACAAGGATCCTAAGCGCTTAAGTCGTTCCACCAAAGAATGGCTCAAGAAGAATTAAGTAAATGTCTCGGAGCGGCCAAGTCAAAGTTCTGACCTTAATCCAATGGAAATGTTGTGGAACGACCTGAAGCGCTGTGAGGAAATCCACCAACATCCCAGAGCTGGAGCTGTTCTTTTCAAGCTGATGTACATGACTGATCAACAGTTACCGGCTCAGCACAACAGGGTCAAACCAGATGCTTAAAGCAAAAGTTGGCGTACTATTTCTGCACAGATACGTACATATAAGATTATGGATGATGAAAAATAACATTTTTGTTCTCAAAGTTTCAAGCACCACTGCAAATATTTATTTAGAATTGGAACGCAAATGCCTAATTTAGAGTATTATTTTTGAACAGTTCATATTCTAAATAAATACGATATGTTCACTTTTCCATGGAGTGTCCCGTGTACGCACATAATTCATATGATTCAGTTTCTTCAGTAATGGAGGTCAATTTTTCTATCTCCTCCCATGTAAAAAAAAAAAAAAAAAAAAGGATTAATTTCCTAATAAAATATGACAGGTAATAGAAAACCCACCCAAAAACAAATAAGAGCATGTACAGGAAGACAAACATTGAGCAGAAATGGTAAAAACCCTTCATGCAGACATCGTGGAGTGAGTGTCGGTGGTTTTACCGTCCGCCACGGCGGGTTTGACAGGCTCGATGCGGGACACAATTTCTGCCAGATCAGTGAAGGAAGCATTGGGACACGTCACCACCTGAAAAACAAAACATTCAGCTGCAGCCGCTCTGATGTCATGCAAGTTCCATTAGTAAGAGCTAATTATTCCAGCCGGCAGGTATCAACACCTCTGCTGTGAGAACATGATACACGCTCGCTAATGAAAATATAAATGACAGCCAGCAGGTTCAGTAAGGTGAAGGGTGCATGGCTGATCTGGATTTAGTCTTTTTGCCTCCATTTAGGTAGCATTGTGCTGATGTACCACATCACTAAACTGCTGTGGTGTGAAAAAGCCAGTATTTACTGCTGAGTCTTCTGGATGCAGACCTTTTTAAGCAGTTTTCTTTCAGTTAGGCATGTATGATCTGACCTGGATTGGTTTCACTTCCTTTAAAGTGATGTAGAAATACAAATATTGATTAGAGGCTATACAAAGATACATCCTTACTATGGATCCTGCAGCTTGACCTTGCATTCTTTTCCTGTTTTGTCAGCTGAACTAGCCACATTAACCCCCCTTTAGTTTTGAAATCTCTGCCACCTGTTTTTTGCTATTCAACTGAACATAATGTCAAATCTATTATGGAAAAAGATGCATTACTTCCCCAGAGAGCTGCATGCACCCTACACTAGCATCTGAAAATGGAAAGACACTCATTAACTGTCTGTGTGATGCTATTGTTTTAAAGAATGAGCACGGAAGCCATTTATAAGACGACGTTGAACATTATTGTTTCAGTTCTGTAAAAAAAAAAAAACAACAGCAACGCCATCCTTCCTTCCACACTTGCCCAGGTGCATTTGTTAGTTTGTTGCTTTGGGGCTATTGTCATGATTCCTTTCAATATCAACCCTGCTATTCTGCTCTTCATCCTCTTCATGTTATTGCTCAGACTGAAGGTAAATGTCTCATCTTTCTTCATCATTCTCTGTATTTCTTTTTAGTAGGTGCTTTGTCTTTCTCTGACATTGCTGGAGGACAAATCTAGTGTACGGTAAATCCATTTCCGTGCGCTTGAAGAGCAAACGGATTCATAGTTTTAATGTCATTACTGAGCAGAACTGTAGCCCAAGGCCTAAAGTATGACACTCTAAACAACAAACTCCACCTGACAAAAGCATATATTGTAGAATTAACAATAAAGGAAGAAAATACACCCAATATGCTAAGCCTATTTGGTCAATTAAACATTGATGGAATAAAAGTATGATATATGAAGTGGATGTAAAATCTGCCTGTCAGATGTGGTGGGTTTATGGAAAAGGCTTTTTAGAAAAGTAAACTCATCAATTTGACATTGACGTAGCATAAGTGGTGCACCTCCACTATCTTTCTTTTAAAACTGTAGTTATTAAAACCTCTGACAGGTGAGGAGAATAACACTTATCAGCTCATTTCAATATACAGTGTTAGACAGTTGTGGTTGATCACCGTCTATTCTGCCAACACCTACAATATACTGTATTTGTTATGGATTTGTCCATTGATTTGCCATTTTCTTGATTATGTGTCTTCACGTCAGATTCAGTAATGTGTTGTTGATGCCACATAAAAAGAATATTTGATATTTAAATAATTCAACAGTGGATTTACTAGTATAAAATTAAATATTTATAGGGAGAATGTGTCCTTATGGCAACAAAATAAAAAATTTAGTTTGTTCTTTTATTGCACAACAGGCTTGTTTTGGCATAGAGGCTACTACGGCAGTTTTTTTGATTGTTATATTACATATTCTTTATTACACAAAACATATTAATCATGTTAGCTCTGCCCTTAGCAGGAACAAATATTATATATATTTACCTCTGAGGGCGGAATGAGTGGTTACTAAACCCAAATACTGTCTCATTTGTATATTTAACCTGATTAAGGTTCATAAATTACTTGAATTTGGAATTTTTGTATCTTTTAATTTCGCACATTTCAGTTGGTCATATATATCTCTGGTAAGATTTTTAGTCCGCATTGAAAAGGTGACAACATTTTGAGTCACAGTGCTTTGTACTGAACTCTCTCTGTTGATTTTCTTGTCATATAATCGACAGCTTTTCCATAGATTGATCACTCCCCCAGTCCTTACATTGTTCTTGCTCTGGGTGTTGTGGAACTCCTCTTGGTGTCTGTCTTTCAGCATTTTCTCCACCACACCGCTGCGACTCCACACATCGAACACAGTCTTGCCGTGCTGGTATCCCACCTCCTACATCACACAAATGTACACAAACATTCACGTGTTAATATCACTTTATATGCATACTACTGGCTGAAATTATTAAAAGCAATGCAGATAAATTTGTGCAGAAAACACTGTGGGAATTTGTTTGACATTAGTTACTGACATCAGTGGGTAAAACAAATAGTTCGTAAACTTACGGCAATCTCGTCAAATTTGCCAAACTCCAAAGTGCGATATCTGTCGATTGGAGGTCTGATATACTCGCAGTAATCGCTGTTCTTCACCGACTCCAGCTGCCTCACACAGCACACGTAGGCCAGCCGGGTCTGAATCTCTGCCATGTTCAGCACCTATAGAAAAAAACTTATGGATCACTGAGAAACACCTCCAAAAATACACTCGTTATTCATACGGCTCGATTATTTTTAAAGCATCCCCGCGTAGCATGTTGTGTCTTTATTCTTAATCAATCCATCACCTTTACTTTCTCAGCTAGGGGGTTGAGGCGTTTCCATAGCAGCCACCAGCCTGAGAGTGAGTCGCCATAATTAGTCAGGTTGGTTTCATCCCGGCTGCCCACGTCAATAGCAATCACCACTTTGGCCCCCATGGAGCGCGCCACATCAGCTGGGGAAGTCGGAGGAAACCGACACCATGGGACAAAAGACAAAGAGCACAAATAAATTATATAGATACGGTAAAACAGATTATATCAAGAGAAACAATGCTAACTTCATACGCGCCCTTGTGAAGTATTAAGACTAAAAAGGAGTGCTACAAACCAGGCAGGTTGTTGATGTAGCCTCCATCCATCAGCAGGTGTCCATCTTTGGGGTCACAGAGAGGAGGCAGATATCCCGACAGAGACATGCTGGCACGAACGTACCGCCACAGAGAACCTCAAACAGCAAACAGGCAACTCTGAGTTTTTTGCCGTTAAAGCACGACACGTTTAATTGAAAGCAGCCAAGCTGAACAGACTGAAAATGAACCTCATCATTGAGACTAATTGAAGGGTCAGCTCACTAACGAGGACAGTGATGGCAGAAATGACAGAGGTGGATCTCCAAACTTGTGCGCATAAAACTTTTACAGCTAGATAAGTAAACTTTATTCTTGGAAAAAATAACCTTTTAAGCAAAGGACAAAATAATTCTTTACAACAATAAACAAGCACTTTACTTACCATCAGTATGTACTCTCATGGTTGAGGCAGTGATGTCAGTAGTGATATTGAAATACGGGATCCAAAGGTCCTGCAAACAAAATGATCACATGCAATAGATAATAAGTTCAGGTGATGCGTTTACTTGTCCCAGACTGTCATGTTTCTGGACGTTTATCTGCTAAAAGTGTCCTTACAGTTCTCTCTTTTTTTCATTCTCTATTTCAGTTCTGATTCTGTGAGTCGGGACTCACCTCAATCTGTTTGCTTTTGAAGACATTGCTGATGCTGGAGTTGAAGGAAGCACCGGAAAACATGGAGGTGACTGGATATGTCAAATCCAGAACCTTCTGAAATACTGAAGTCATTTCCTACGAGAAAATCCAGAGAAAAGCAAAGTAAATAGTTTATTCCTCTAGACAACTCCTTAATGTGCAGCACAAACAGTAAGTTTTTCATCTTGTTTGTACTTTCCAATAATCTATGTTTATAGTCTTTTGAAAATTCTTAAAAACATAAATTCACTTCCTATGATTTTTTTTTCCCACTTTGTTCATGTGACTTTGCTGAGGACAAACTCTTTTATGGCACAGTGGTTCTTTTAATTCGATACTAAGGAGCAGCAACCCAGCCAGCTGCTTCTGCAGGAAAGGTTCAGAACCAAGGACAGAGCCAGAGGAGGAGGGGCTGTATGCATGGTGGGAAGACAAATCCTACCACATGCTCTGCCTGCAGGCCTGGAGACAGAGCAGGTGTCTGAAATTAGCCATCATGGATGGTCACAGTGTTAAAGACCAAAGGATGTGTTTCATATCATAACTAAAAGGGTTCTGTACAAGAGGTGGATGTAAAAAAAAAAAAACCTATCCAGAGGTGCAACAGCAACCCATAACTTGATTGTTAACCTGCGAAGCATGATTCATTATGTTAAAAGCAGAACAGAGGTCTAAACTGGATTAAAATTAAACCATTTTCTGTTCAAACGAGTCACATTTACAATACATTTAGTTTATGACAAGTGTAAGATCAGAAAACTGAAAGTAACTGAAAATATTCTTCAAGTGCTAAACTCAAGCCCTCCTCAATCCAAAAGTACACTGTTCTTATCTAAATATTTCCTTCCAACCAATTTCTTTATCGATTATTTAAACTAATTCTTAGGCAATTAAAAGTACGCCATCTAGAGAGAAAACACGAGGTCCAGGCTCTGCAGTCAACCGATGTTACGTAACATCCTGAAGATGTTCGATCAAGGTCATGAAGCATCAAATCCAACCATGGTTGAATAAACTCCAAGCAGCTTTACTGAATATCATCCCCCGTCTCTTTAATTTAATTTCCTGTCGCCTCCGTAGCATCCTTGGTCTAATTTAAGTAGAAAAAAGGAACAAAAAATGCTTTAAAAACTCTTCTTGTAGTCCTTGTAACAGCCTGACAAAAGGACAAAACTGAAGAGTGGGTTAAAATCTGTAAGGCATTTTAAGGATCACAAAGAAGAGCAAATTTAAATATCAGTTGTTTCTCCAAGATCTGGATTTAATACAGGACATGTAATTGCTGCTTTGACTCTCACCATTGCCCATTCTCTGGCCCTCATCCTCATGCGGCTGTGGCTGCGGTCCTCAGCATACAGTGCCCCCATCAGGGAACCGATTGAAGTGCCACCAATGAGGTCCACCGGGATGCCAGCCTCACAGAGCGCCCGCATTATTCCGACCTGGGAACATCCCCTGATTGGGAGGGTGGAGAAACAAACATGAAAAATGTAGCTAAAAAGACAGAAACACTGAGAAAGATTAGAAACTAGAAATCTTTGTGATGATGCTTTAAGGCTTTAAAATCCACGTCTTATTTACATCTCAAGTCATCAAAGTTTTAGAGCAATTTCTGCTCAACCAGGACTGATTTGCTTAAAAATTTTAGAAAATCTAGATATTCACAAAGACATCTGTGAATACAGTAACTGCTTCTCATCAAGCATCTCTTTTAATAAATATAAAGCGCACAAAAAAAAACAAAAATCTAAGGTATGAAAATGAGAAATATGTCCATAAAGATAAAATAATTTTCTTCTTCCACTGTTCTCTGTGTTTTTGTGGCACAATTTGTCTTACCTGCTCATTTTGGTAACAAGTATTTCATATTATAAAGCATTCTGCAGGTCTTATTTTTTACTATTGCAACATAAAACTATATGTGGTTCTGAAAATATTACTAGTTGACATCTCCATTATAATTCTTTTTGTTATTTTGAGCTCCAAGATGAGACTTCTCCTGACTGCTTCAGTTATTTTTTCCATTTTTCTTCTCACTCAGTTGAAAGACTACTTGATCTACTTGTACAATATTGCAGATGAGAAAAATAACTGTGGAAATTTAAGGCTTTTATCTGTAATAGTTCCTGAGATATTGTCATCCAAACATGGCCTCAAATTTCAATGTGCAAAAAAAAACAAAAAAAAACCCTGAAAGCAAGTTGAAAGGATTTTTTCTTTTTCATTATCTCGGAAACTGTTTGATACATCAAGCTACAGTTTCCCAGTTACAGTTTTACATATCCACGGTTTGATACAAATCTGACTCAAATCAGAGACGGTCTAGCAGAAGGAAACTTAAATGAAAAAGCTCAGTTGTGAAACAGAGGTATGAATGTTACCTGGCCCCTCCTCCTCCCAGGATGAGAGCAATAGCATTGCCTGTGAGAACTCGAGCCAGACGGGAGAAGTCAGAGTGACGGTCTGCTGGCTTCTCAAACACCCGCTGATACAGCTCCAACTGGAAAAAAGAAAAAAGAAACAAAACAACTGTAAGAAAAGTCATGAAAAGGAGCGAGATGATGAGAAGATGTACAAGAGCTGGATAGATGGGAATGATTTTGTACGTCTTGAAAGAAAGAGGATTATGTGGAAATGCTGACTGACAGGTTAAAAGAGGATCAGGGGAAAAAAGTTCTTTGATCTGCAGATGAGACATCAGATAAAAAAAAACCAAAACAACATTCCGGCTATATTTTCGAGTCAGACCAGTTTGGGCAGGCTCCGCTTAGAGAAGACCCTTCGGGGACAAGAGAGGTGGAGGTGTCTGGAGATCCAGCTTCGCATGTTGAGCCAGTTCACAGTTCCTTTGGGTGGCGGTCCGTCTTCTCTGTGCAGCAGCACCAGCTGCTTCTGGGCACGAACTGCACTTCCCTCCAACATACGCTCCAGCTAGAGGGGAATTCAAGGAGCACAGATGTTTCAGAACATTTTATACTCCTCGTTTTCTTCAGAGCGGCTCCTGTGTAGCGCTCACACAGATGGAATGATGACAACTTTGAGAGCTCAGAAAGATACTGCAATTCTCATGAGTACTACGTTAGAGTTAACTGAGCAAACTAGTTTCTTTTGTGCAGATATGTGACTGCAATTCCACATTTGTGTTTGGAAACAATCACTGGATCAAATTCAAAAGGACTCTCATCTTGATAAGGACTTCTACATCTGAACGATATAATTACTGTAATTACGCGTGAGATTCATCTTATTTCATTTTCATTTATATTTTCCTAGAGAGGCTTTTAATTTTATTTTCTGATGAAGAAAAACGCTGTACAGTCTGAGAGGAAGGTCAGATCTGCAACCTGGTAGACAGGCCCCCTCCACCTCTGCTGAAGCTTTAGTGTATGTGCAAGGTGAGACAGTGTGTGCCCTGAAAGATAAAATCAACCCAGAGCTATGACTCACTCTGAGCCTGAGCAAATATTGATCCATCTTACCATTTCTCCCACCATTTCCTGTTTAACGGGGATACATTCTTTTCTTTTCTCCCTGCGAAGGCAATCAGATCTCCTTCATCAGTTGGACATACGTTTTCTCTCACACTCCAGCCCCTCTTTCACAACATCTCTCCTCCCTTTGCTCATTTCTCCTGTGTGCCCAAGGGTCAAATACAAACCATTCACAGCCCGTCTGACCATTAGGTTGGTTAAACTCCAGGGTGTGCAACCATGATTCAAGAGAATAACGATCAGAAGTGAGCTTAATATCACATCAGACAGTGACCTGGTCTACCAGCATCAAGGCCTGACGGTAAACATGAGCAGCCTGAACAATAACTGGTGTGTTGATTTCTTTCAAGAGTAAAAATGACAACAAAGATTAGCCACAACGAGGGCCATTAATCTGTGTACATGTTATCTGGGATTAGATTCACACTTTCAGCTACAGATATCCAAACCCATCTGGAGATGTTAGATGAGAAGAGAGATACCACTTTGATGTCAGTAGGGTAAACGTTAGCTTAGTTAGCTTTACCTTTCAAAAGATTTAAAAACTATAATAATCAAATTTACCAGGATCTCTACAGATTATTAATTTAAATGTTACACCTCATTGTTTTGTCTCTCTAATTTTGTAATTCTCTAATTTTTTGACTTTTAATTTTAACCCTCAATCTTGTTCTTTAATTCTCAAACTGCTTGGTTCCTTTGTTTGATCTGCGTGCTAATCTAGCTAATTATTGATTTAATTTCTTATTTTTTGACTGTATTTTAATTGACTGCTCTGACTTTTCTCCTGTATCTTGCTTGATTGTCTCTGTGTTTGGATGTTTTAATTGTCACAGCACTTAGTGAACACTGTTCTTAAGGGTGCTATATAAATAAATGTATTCTTATCTGTCCAACACCTGAAGTGTAAATATGAGTAGTTGTGATTTTATTTGCGGCGATGTGCAGGAGTATTTTTAGGACTTTAAAATGGAAATGCAGCCGAGATCGAACTAGGGATCTGCTGCTCAGGGCATTTGTGCCCATGTGGTAACCCCTTGGTTGTCAGGTCATCCTGACTTCCTGGAGTTTTGTTAATGCTGTGAGGTTGCCAGGCAACATGCAGAGACCTCCGGCCACCACTGTGCCCAGTCAAGCAGTAAGATACCTGGCAGCTTTATATTACTGTACGGACACAGCAAGAAAGAAATTAAGCGTATTTCCCAAAGTGTTGCACTATTCCTTTAAAGGTCATTACATTTCTTAGAACAGTTTCTGCTCAACCATCACCTGAAATTTTTATAGCATATAATGCGGATATTATAAAGATATTTGACATTTCAGCTCTACTTTTGGAGATCTTTTTTTTTTAATTGCTTGTTGATTCAGTTTCAGCATCTATTTTCACACACTGAAACAAAGTGAGATAATTATTTGTGAACCTATCAAACAGTTCAAAGAGGAGCCTTTTCTAAGCGGCTAAATTTATAAAAAATATTTCGACACAACCACAATCAGAGATTTTTTGATCCATTTGTCCAATATTGCAGATTCTGAAATGATCTCACGATGAAAAATAATTTCATGCTTTTATCCTTAATAATTTCTGAGATGTCGTCATCTAAACAGTCTCAGATTTCAACAAAATACCTGCTGAAAGTGGGTTGACGGATTTAAAAAAAAACTTTACCTCAGAAAGTACTCTCTATATCTATGTAAAATTTGACAAATATATGTGGAGCTTTTGCCTTTTTTATACATTCACTGAGCACTTTATCTGGAACACCATGCACTACTGAGTACAGCCTCCCATATGTCCGTTACAACAGAAGTTTTGTTCCATCAGCTATCGTCATCCTCAATAAGCCACCGCGCTGAACTTGAACTTTATTTTTGTGTGTCATATTGTGAATATTGTGAATTTTGTCTTTGTATGTATGTTATGAAGCTGTGACATGACAGCTTGTGAAAACAAATTTCCTTCGGGACAATAAAGAGCTCTATCTATCTATCTATTGCTCTCATAACAGCTTCAATGCTTCGTTTGTCCATAAAATGCTCAAATGTCCACAACTTTTCTGTGAGATGATGGTCTATTTTGACACAACGGCTCTAAATAAGGTTTGGAGATTCGTCAGCTGCACATTCAGGCTTCAGATCTCCTTTTCCATCACATCCCCAAAGTGTTCTAATGGATTTAGATCTTATGTCTTTTGCTTTGTGATGTGACTCATTGTATCCTGCTGGAAATAGCTACTTGTGTATCCATAAAGGGATGCACATGATTAGCAGCAACAGGCTGTGGCCTTCAGAGCCTCATTCATTTCATTATATGAATAAATGTGTGTGTGTACAGGTGTTTTTAATAAAGTGAAAACACGAAAGCGAATAATTTTGAGCTGGCCCAGGAAATTAATCGCCTAATTGTATTCGATAATGAGCAATTAAACTAAATAAATAAAATTATTCATTGATTGATCATGAAAATAATCAGGAGTTGCAGCAGTAACCCTATTAAAGAAATGCTGGACTCCAGAATGCAGTCTATCTTTGCCTTTAAATCACCTCTCTCTTCTCCTGACAGCTTCCCCTACCACCTCACCTCCCCAACAGCAGGGTCCTGCTCCCCCAGTCCTACGATAATGATGCAGTCGGCCTGACGGATGCACCGCTGAGTCCACGGGGTCAGCGTGGAGTCAGTCTGGTAGAGAACTATGCGATGGATGTCCTCTTGTTGGCCCAGCCAGCTGGACAGACGGTACTCATGCACACTAAAGAGGAAAGGAGTCCATTAATGACAGGCGGCATTGCCTAGCTGGCAGCATTCAGTTGATCCATTTTCCGGCTGAGCCAAGAAAGCACACTTGAATGGAATTTAATGAGTGAATTAAAAAGACAAAGCCCAGAGAAACAAAATCTGATCCGCCTGGTAGAGAAAAAGGTTTTAGATGTTTGGTCACGACTTGTGTTATTTGGGGCATGCTGAAGAGAACAAATACACAACTGACATAAATGCAAGGTTGCAGAAAATGTTCAATCTGCTGCTGCACATACCTGTCGAGTGCTGCAGCCCCAAGGCGCTGTTTGATAATTTCACTGGTCAGCAGAAGAGTCGGGCCTGTGTGTGATCAGATTACATTTACAGTCAGTGTCTGCTCAAAGGACGTGCTACTTCTAAATGGCTTAAACAGTTTCTTCAACATAATTTGATCGGTAAGAAGGAAACATTAAATTGTATCAGATCTGTTAAAGTCAAACATGCACCACTTTGTTAGAAATTAATGAAAAGCTTTAATTCAAAATTTGAAAATAAAACAAAGAAGAGTTCTGCGCTGAGAACGACTCAAGCAAACCTTCTGGCTGTTTGTATATTCTAAGCTCTGAGCGTACGACGAGCAAGTCACCTTTCTTGGCGACACTCCCTACAATCCTAAAAGCTCAAAGGACACACACAACCTTGTAGTGAAAGCAGCAGACCTCAAATTAATGAGTAAGCAGGCAATCAAAATTTATTTCAACTGGGAGGTGCAAAACAGTTGAATCACACTAAGGAATGTTAATGACGCAACATGACTAGAGAGACACGCCTTATCAAAATATGTTTCTATAACTAGTGTGAATTTTGGAGAATGACAGACTAGACTGACAGACAAACATCATCCAGGATCAGTCCTCAACCCTGAATTCTGACCTCTGAAGGGCAGAAGTGAAACATAAACATCAGGTCAGTTGGAGCTCCCGTGTATTATTCTTCTCACCTATTGCAATGAGTGCATGCTGCAGCTCCAGGGTGAAAGCAGTCAGCGGCACCTCTTCTGATACAGGCAGGACCGCCACAGTGGACAGGTTGGAGGCTTGGTTCCCAGCATCCCACTTACTTCCTGGAGTGTGAAGGGCCAAACTGCGAGCTGGAAATGTATTACAAATTTGTGAAGTTCACCTTGGACAGCATCACGCAGTGGGACAAAACAAAGCAATCGAAACACCAGCGAGATGCAGCACGATTCCAGATGTGTTGGAGCAGCAAAAGCCAAAAATTAAACATTTAAAGGCAACGCTGCACATGAAGATGCACGCACCTGTCAAAGGACCGTTGACCTGCTGGAGGATCTTCTGACCAAGCAGGTGGATCAACCTGGTGACAACCTGAGATACACAGACAAACTCATCATTCAGGCTGCTATTGTTTTCTTACCATGGACAGAGCAACGCTTCTTTGGAAATGCAATTCAAGTTTCAACTTAAGATCCGACGAAAAAGCATTTTGGGAGGCCTTAACACACATTACTAAGTGTTGGTCGTACGATCCGAGCAAGAGGCCACGATTTAACGAACTGAAAACACAACTCAGCACTATCTAAGAAGAGGAGAAGGTCCAGCAGAAGACGATAATTGTTCAAATAGCTTTTTTTAAGAAAGTACATTGAATCAACTCAACGTTTTCAAAGCAATCACTGACTCCTTTTCAAATCTCTACACACATACTCCATCCTCAAAAAACATCAAATCAAATTAATTTAACACTTTACGTTAGATCTACCTGTGGGAACTTCCTTTTGATGGAGCTCAGAGCTCCTTCTGGTAGCTTGGCCAGCTCTGAGTCTCGTACTGCGTGCACGGTAGTGGCTCTGTTCTGATGTGTCAGAGCCTCCACCTGCAGAGAAATAAATCACACATCATTTAGTTTACTCAGTCAGAAAACATGAAGGTCATTCCTCAGTAAATGAAAATGAAGTTAGCCTAGTTAAAAAACTAAAAATAAACCCATCATTACAGCGTGTAACATCATGTGCTATAAGAGAAATCTCCACTTTAAGAAGCAGCTGCTTCACAGAATTTCTCCCAAAAGGGCATGCGTGTAGTGTGAAATTCATTACAAGTTTTAACAGTTAGTGACTTCTGACGAGCGCTGTTTTGTTCCAACAGGTTCTATAAATAAGATCTCTGTATCTCATCATCTTGAGCTGACGTCACCACGGCAGCGCTAAATATGTCTCAGAACGATAGCCACCTCTACAACAGTCTTATTTCTACTGTCAAATAGAAGCTGCAGTGACAGCTTTCCTCCTCCAGGTAACAGTAACCATAGCATCCATCAATCCAGGTATTATTAGAAGCAGTGTGGCAGAGGCCAGCCACACCAGCCAATGGGAAATTAGGTGAGTGAAACCAAGTGACTTTGCTTTACGCAGGTTGTTGAAATGAACATGAAAAGCGTTGACATTAGTGTCCATCTTAGATTATAACCCAACGAGGACAACACTGGGAAATACACAGTGCTTTGTAAAAGTTTCAGGCACTTTTTAAAAGATTCTTATCCACCACATAATATCAGGTAGGGCTTTTTAAATCAGTCCCAAATCAGTTCTGTAGAATATGACAACTCTAGACATAAAGCCTGGGTGATAAAATATTATGTGGTAATTTAAGGAGTCAGGCATGAAGAGCCCTTAACTTCATTTTTCTGTTTACTGTACTCTGTGTCAAATCAGGGTTATTAGGCGCATTGCATGCAATTAGATTCAGTCCAAGAACTGTGTATGACATGCAGCCTTTTTAACACATTGTACCCAAGTAGCAAGGCTTTAAAAGTATTTGTATACCTTCTTAGCCGGCTGTACGTGAACACATGAGTTCACAGGTGGTTGATGGCGTTTTCAAGAGGGTTATTAAGGCCATTGTGAGCGCTTAGATTCGGCCCAACGCACAAGAACTCATTACACGGCCTTTTATTGTTCAGCAGGACAACAATCAAACAAAGAGCTTCTCGGGGTGAAGAGGTGAAAAATACTTGACCGGTAAAGTCAGTCATGTGATCTCAGTCTAAGTGAACTGCATTCCACTTGTTGGAGATCAGACTAAAGGTAGAGACACCAACAACAAGAAGGCTGAAGGTAGCGCCAGTAAAAGGGTGGGAGAGCGTCACCAGATTAAAGCTTAGACTTGACATTTAAAGTATGAACTGTGTATTACTCATAAATGTATTGATTTACTGGATAGGTGAGCAGGCACTGAATGCATCATTTCTTCTTACTCATTAAATCAAACCTGAAATGTCTTAACAACTGCAATGTGGACACCCACGCTCCTCTGGCAGCCTGGCCGGTGATTTCAGTGCAAACTTCTGTGTAAATGTGTTTGGAGCTGTTCCAAAAAGAGTCTGAGACAAAGAGCACGAAAAAGATGATCTACATTATTTTTATTTAAATTTAATTTCAGCCGTCTTGCAGCTAATGTTTTGTAACTCTTCCCCCTTTACATATTCATCAGATGTACTTGGCTGAGTTTTTATTTACTGGAAATGATAGTACTCTCATGGCCGTGTTTTTGAAGAGCATATAGGCAGCCTGTTTTATTGATTATAGACTGAATACTCTTTAAATGTGATGATCAACTACTGATAAATAGCCTTTCTTTATGCATTTTTAAAATTGTACATGTTAGATTTTAAAGAAAATATTCAGACTTTCATTGCATATATTCCCAGTTTCATTCTATATATTCCAAGTTTCGTTATATATTCCGAGTTTCATTCCATATATTCACTTTTATTCCGATTTTCATTCTATATATATATATTGAGACTTTCATTCCATATATTCCAACACGTAAAATACATTACACTGACAGTTTTCTACCCGCTAATCACCAGCTGTCTTCCCCCTGGCTGTCATGATTGTAGTCTCACACAGTCACATTACAGCACTGTGTCAGTGCTGAAGAATGGTCTGGCTGTATACACTGTCACCCTGCTGTCGGGGAATAAACACTCTGGTTTGTTTTCGTTTCCTTAACCAATCACATTTGTCTTAGGAACAGCTAAGCCCAGAATGTTCCAACAGTGCCACGGTAAAATAGAGTCGGGGTGAACTTGTTTCCATAACTGGTGAGCAAACAATCAAGAATGTCCCTGTTAGACAGCAAATGCTGTAAACACATTCTTTCTATACAATTACTATCATTCACTGAAAGAATCAAGCAGGTCTGTCTTGGGGAGGAGAATGCCAGTTGCAGGCTTACACCCTCGGTCTACATCGAGTTAGTCAAACTGCTATGGTTCTTACCACTCCAATCAGGTCTCCACGTCCATACTCTCCTATCAACTCCTTCTTGCCATCCTCCTTCATGATCACAGAGCGCAGTCGACCACTCAGCACAATGAAAGTACTGTCTGATTTCTCTCCTTGCCTGAAAAACACACATATAACTTCACCTCACTACAAGCAATTCTCTCAACAAAAACTAGATTTAATAAAAACTCAGTCGCCTCCATTGTTAACTTGCATGTGACATTTCTAAATTAATTTCCCAGCAGTTTTTTGAAGACTATTTTACCAAAATCGGCAAGTCCATTAGTAGAATACCTGTAAACAGCCCTGCCAGCTTCCACAGCCATCCAGTCAAGAGCAAAGTCTATCTGTCTTACAAAAGAGGACATCCTCCTCACCACAGTGTGAGCCACGTTCAGCACTACTTTCGGCTCCACACGCATTATCCTGAAAAAAAATGTCAAAGAAAACTCACAGATTATCATCATTGTTCAGATAAAAGACACTTTCTAAGGTAAAGCATGTTTTGTCAGTCTACAGTCCAGAACACTACACTTGTATCTTGCATGGATGGGTGTGTGGATGTGTCCACTGACTCATAGAAGTGGGTTTTGGAGATAGAGAGGAAGCTGCAGTCTCGCTGGGCTCGAACAGTGAATATGAGAGGCTCTCCGGTCAGGACGGCCAGGTGACCAACCAGCTCTCCGGGATGTGTCAAAAACAGGCGTGTCTCTTCTTCACGATCAATCATCCGCTGGTAAACATGGAGGAGGCCAGAAATAACAAACTGGATGCTCACCTCCTACAACCCCAAGATGGGAGAAATTAGAGAAGAGCACAGAGTTTAAAGAGTGGAGGTGAATGTCAAACGTTAGGTGTTTATGAAGTGCATTTATCTAAAAAAAATCTAATCATTTTTTAGTGATTTTAGTTAGATTACAACAAAATCTTAAATGTTTAACATTTGTATTTTAGTTTGGACTCGAGTTTGTTTGGCTCTCTTGTTTTTCTGCTCATGATAGTTTCAAACAACACTTCTTAATTATTGGTGCCCACAAGTAATTTGTAGATACAACTTTAAATAAATGCCACATTTTTCCCTGCTTATGTCCTGGCACACTCTCCCATGGAGGCATGTTCCATCATTCGAAACAGTTGTACTACAGTTACAAAACTGGACAAATCTTTATACAACAGCGCTATAAACCCAAGAAAAGAAGGTGAAACTGCTTTTTAAGTTGTTCTTCAGACCTGGTCTCCTTGACGAGCTACCACAGAACCAGCTTTGACGTGGTGAAGGGTTACTCTGCCCTCAAGTAGAGTGGGGTCCTGTAACAGAAAAAAATATTAATACCTCTTTATTATCTCATAATAAAAACACACAGAGTTCGACCAAAGTAGACCTGCCTTCAGACTTTTTCCATGTATATTACCTTTACTTAAAGTATGTAAACACTAAACATATTTCCTTGATCACCTGCAGTTGGATGATTCCCAGCAGGTCCTTCTTGGCAGCCTGAAGGATGGTGCTGCTCTTACTGAGGTGGATGGCATCAGAGTGCCCTCCACTGTCTGTGTAGTGAAACACTTCAGAGGGCGTGTGCTGCATCGTCACACTCTTCTTCAGACTGGACTAAAGGGATAAGCATTATTATTATCTTTATCTTTTTACTTACTATTCTATTTGTACTTGCACCAAGAGCACCAGAGAAAATTCCTTGTAAGTGTAACAACCTACTTGGCAATAAAACTGATTCTGATTCTGACAAGACAGTCATTTATATCAAAGAATTAAATAAGCAAATGTTGGAATATGGAGTCACATTTACACATCAAACTGTAGAGAAACTTACTTTCTGAGTGACAGGACTCGGTGGCGCCTCATCTATAGTGACTCGAGCTCGTTCACATGCCATGTTCAGGTCGTTACCTACAACTCAGGATAAAATGGAGAGGATAATGAGTTTATCCATGTCTGTGTGTGCCCTTGTTTTCAGATCAGTGACTGTGATGAGTGTGTGCAGGAAATTAAAACAGGCATGTGGCATTTGGTGAGCGCTTATGTCCAAGACAGTGACCCACCAGCGCAGTCGGTGGGCATCGAGATGGATCGCAGCTTCCTGTAGCTGTTTGAAGGGCTGTCCTTTACACCATCTGTTTAACGTAAAGTGATGCACCAGCACTAAATCAGTTCCAGCAAAATATGAAACATGTGTGGAGTGTATGTTTGAAATGACAGTGGGTGTCTGACCTGTCTCTGCAGGGCACTCTGTGGTGCCAGCAGGTAATTCATCCTGGAAGTGGAGACGGCGAGTCATTTTTCCTGAATTTGCCTCTCCCAACACGTTGTTTATGTTGGTCAAGGGCACCGCCTGACTTTCCTGTCAGTCAAGCAACAAAAAAAAACATTTCAGTTCAGATCAAGTCTCCAAGGACTCGTGGGCAAACTATAAACTTCCAGAAAAACTAAAAAACACTGACGGGACAGAGATTCGATTTTTGTTGGGGAACACAAGACATTTATTTCTGAAAAAATATAGCATCTATTTTCCTTATTTGATGCTGATTGGAGATTTATAACAACTACAATAAAAAATACTGTTAAAAACCTTGCCAAATGCCAAAGTGAATCCCCCTCCATTTATTTCCTTCTATCGAGGACAAAATTAGGGAATATTTCTGAGAATCATTCAGTGAGAGGAAAGCCAGGTTTAAAGGTTACTGCTCTCCTCGTTTCTGTGGAAGGTTTATAGTCATTTTTATTCATTTTCACTGGGCTGTATGAAGGACCAAGTTATGATGCTGTGCTTAATGTTGTGTGAAATTAGCTTGCGTGTGTGTGTGTGTGGCCAAACGTGCGTGTGCCTTTCTGTGCTTGTTTATGTACGATTTCATCAAAGTCGTACTTTGGCATTCAATCTGAGCCTCTCTGCATGACTGTGTGTGTGTACAAATGTGTCTGTACTAATTAATTCCCCTCCTACCGGATTGAAGAGCTCAGTTGTTAGGCCCAGATAGTTATGTAATGCCAGAAAGGTGACTCTTTGGAGGCGCACCATGATTATCTGCAACGCAAAACAAAAATCACACACTGGAGATAAACAGAGCAGAACATACGAGACATTAGGGTTGTATCCAAATGATTTTGTTGTATTTAGTGTTGCATTCCAGAGGGAGGAAACACAAACACTACATTATGCGTAACTGTTGCTGGACAATCTGTTACCTGAATGACGCGCACAAGTGTTTCTGGGTATTTCTTAAACACCGACTCAAAGGCTGATGCAGGTAAACGCAGGATGGTGGAGCGAGTAGCAGCCCGTGCTGATACAGTCTTGTATGGAGCTGGGTAACCCTGGCAAAACAATAGAAAAGTTAAAAATAAATAAAAATCACAGACAGAGGGCACAGTCACAGAATTCTCATCTTCAAACTTTGCTTCTATTTTTGATACCAATGTGATTAGAAATATCGATGGCACAATAAAATAAACTAAGGACAGCTTTCATCTCTCAGTACAAACTCGTATTTAGTGCAATGAGCATTTTAAATATGTGGCTTAATTAATTATAAATATACAATACAGGTAGGTGTAATGCAGTCCTAAAGTGTAAAAAAAAAACACAAGACATGTCAAAAATATTATTGTAATATCGTGATTTGTGATCAATTTTCTATTTCTGGCACGTTTTTCCTTCATTTGATTTCATGATTTTTGTTGATTTGAAGTTTTCTCCAAATAATACCAATGTGAGAGTCTGGTACAGATCCAGATTTTTCATTAAAAAAATAGCATAAAAGACTCAGTTTTAAGTAATAAATTTCAGCTGAATAGACGTAGGAAATAAAAACTGAAAAGAGCACAACACTGAACACAGTGCAAAATTGCATTGGTTGACAGGAGGGAATATAATATAGCAACTGATCAACACATTGAACTGATCAGACGGATCAGAGGGCAAACAAGGACAGAACAAGGTCTGATGTGCAGAACAAGAATAAACGGGAGCTCACGGTGATAATGTCTAGAATACTGAGCAGACTGTGGACGCTGTCTCCTGGATGCACATCTTTCACCACTGGTTCTGTCCCATCCTAAAAAAAAAACAAAAAATACAAATATTACAGATGGCACCAACATCAGCTAGTTATCTTTGTTCAGACTTTACTGTGCAGCTCCATATATCTTTCACTCTTTAAAAACATCTTTGAAAATGCCATCAAAAAGTAGCCAAGAAGCTGAGAGGTATAATAAGTCTACTGTAGAATGAGATGCCTTTCACTTCAGCATAGCACATCTGTATAAAACTACTGCCCTCTGCTGTTCATTTTTTTTCCATACACTATGTACAGAAACATTTAAGGGTAGAGTAGGATGCTTAAACAGTCAATACATCAAGTAAAGTGTGTTTAAAGCCAGGCATTGCACTTCGTTAAAGTTAGATTTCAAATGTGTTAATGACCAGTGGCACCACCTCTGATGATCTCTCCTGGTTTGAGCTTTAATCTTTGATACTTCTGGATGTAAACAACAGGCTACATGGCAGTGTGCAGTATGTGAAACTCTTCCAACACGCCATTCACATACATTCTCTTGGATGCAGAGCTCAAGTCGTCCGTCCTGGACCACGAAGATGCTGTCGTCATCATCTCCTGGCTTGAATAGACCTTCACCTTCCTGCAGCTCAATAAACACCATGTGGCGACACAGCTCCAGAAACAGGGGCTTCTCAAAATGGCCCAAGACCCTACAACAAGTTCCAGAACATGCTTGTAATGTGAAAAAAAAACAACTGTGAAGGCTAAATCTGAAGGAGAGTCGCATATTTGTTTACCTGACATTTTTAAGCATATAGAGGACTTCAGAAGGCAGGTTTGAACTCTGTACATCAAACTCTGTTAGGTCAGCCTCTAGCAAGGAGGGAGGGGGTTCCTTGGGCTGCAGAGTGGGAGGGTCTTTACGGATCCGCAGGATTCTGTTGGCACAAAAAATGTGTTTAACAGCTATTGAATAACCAATATACAACAAGACTTAAAGCAAACCTTTAAAGAAGTAGTAATGGTGCATACTTGCGAGCTATGCTCAACACTTTGGTTCTTTTGCGTATGCGTTGCGGTTGCTTTGACACCGAGGTAGAGGAGGAAGGAGGGATCGAGGACAGCGTCTGGACCTTAAAAAAGCAGAAGCATATTCAAGATTAGCTTTGCTGTTGTTTACTGCTGACAGAAATACACATTATATTTGGAGAAAGGTGTAGATATAAAAGATGCATAAAGAAAAAATACATTGTAAATTTCCTTTCATGAAATAATGAGAAGCTGAATCATTATGTATTCATGTTAAATAACTTCTAGTATTACTGTAGAAGTTACAGGAGTCACACTAATTATATTGGCTGTGAACTATACAACATACAACTGTATACAATGTGACTGTTGGCTTAAACACATGAGAAAAACTATTCCCCTCATTTAGAATATCGATTTGAATCTACCAGATTATAGTGTTTGTTTAAAAGTGCTTTGACAGTACTGGAAAATACCTTTCGCATTATCTTCCTTCCATAGAAGAGCACTTTATCTCGCTTTCTGAAGCGATAGTGAGGTACACCAGGCTGTTTCTCACCTTATCCAAGAATCCAAAAATAAAATGGAAATAAAGCTCTGTTAGCACTCTGAAGGAAATTTAAGAGAGAGTACAGTTCTATAAGACCTAAACAAACAGAGGTATACAAAAAAATAAGTCACAGAATAAATATAACAATCAGGAAGACGCTGGATGACTCACGAGCAAGTTTGTATCTCCTGTAAAGGAAGAGCACCACAATCCCGATCAGTGAGACTGCAACTGCAGCTCCAATTAGCACTCCTGTGAGCTGACAGACAGATAAGAGCAACACAATAATAGTATGGTCACATGAGAAGGGAAGACAGCATGGGATATTTAAGTTGCTGCTATTGTAACATTACACTTCAAAGTCCAAATCCATTTCACAAATAAATAATTCATAGCAATTCAAAGCACGTTCAGAGAACATAGTGTTCAGATTTAATGGAGCTTAACTCTTTATGGGTAGAAACTGCCAAGAATGGTTAAATACAAAAACAGAAGTAACTCAAATCATTACAACCAGAACCAAAACACATTTTACTAATCAGACTGAATATAATCCACCTCTACGGGTCAGAAAAGCACCTGATCTGAATACACTATATTTAGAACAGTGACAGTCATACTTAAAAACACAGCCTCTGAATGAACCCCTGTTTCATACCATGGTGGTCTGCATCCTCTCCTCCACAAACTGTTGTAGTCGTGCTCTGAAGTCACTTTTGCTGTTCATCAGCATCTAAATATAAGTTAGGGTTAGCACAACTTCATAAATGCAGTTAATAACAGTATAATAATGACAGCTTTAAACTGTGTTAAATTGTCAGCGTCTACATTTGCTATGCCTGTTGGTTCACTTAAAAAGACATGGAGTTGCTTACTGAGCTGGACAGTTTGCACAGGTCTCCATCCACCCCACTACAATCCATCCTGTAAGACAAGAATCCCTATAAACGATACGCCTGTGGCCCAAAGAAGACAGCAACATTACACAAGAAGAGGTCACATTTCATGGAAGGATCACAAGTGGCTGGAAAAGGGGAAAGTATGAAAAGAGGAACATAGATTTGTGCATTAGCAGCATTCCACCAGCCTCTCTCGTCATCTGGCTTCGTGTCTAGCTTGAAATACAACTGTAAGACTTAACAAGCAAACAACAAGCGAGTATAATGAGCCAGCAACGATGTAACTGGGGGCTGATGTTAGCTGGTTCTTCTTCTTCTTCTTCTTATGAATTGAGCAGGTGTTAACTGGTTAACTCCATACATTCTCCACGTAAGCTTCCTATAGCTTCCCGTTAGCAGAAACAACATTAGCTAGCGGCTACCTGACTGAGCTTAGCCGTCTCACCAGCGCAACTAAACAACTGAAGTCAACTTCGCATTCAAGCTTTCTGAATTTCTCAATGTACAGAAAACGCAACACTTACTTTTGCATTTAAGGTGTGCAGTTTCAAGCTCGTAACATCGCTAAACAGACGAAGTTAGCCAGAAGCTAACAAAGTTTTTGTGCTGTCACTTGCTTGGCCCCGCCCCTGACTTGCGTTGCCTTGGTACCGAATGGAGCTCTCATCCAATCAGAGACGGAGCGGGACACCGTTGTCTTCCTGTTTACAACAAAGGCAGATGTGAACTCAGGAGATTCTAGTGGAGGTGAGGTCTGTTTATCTTACCACAACCTGAACCTAGTCTTCTATTCTGATACCTCACCAACACTCACCAGTCGTGTTTGTGCTCCTGAGTCTTGGGACTTGGGATGTGATATTTTATTTATTTCCTGGTATCTGATATTTATGTTCATCCTATGTAATTTTACAAATTGAAAAATCTGCAGTGGTAGAATGTTTGTAGATTTGATAAAATGCTTCAAGTATACAAGTGTGTTACTTTATTATGTTCATTTTATGCCTCTCCGTGAAATATTCTACTTTTACTCACTGATAACGTGTAAGGTGTATTGTTACAGCTGGACTAAAATAAACTCCTATGATCAATTTCATTCCCTGAATTACCCTAACACCAAAAAAATCATAACACAATGGAAAAGCTGACTTGGTCATTTTCAATCCACGTGTACATTTATTGTACACCACACAGAGTAGACAACAACAAACCGAGCTGATCCCAAGGTCAGCTGAAGTTCACACAGAAAGCATTAACTGAAATAGGATTATTTACCCAACTGACCATGTGTCATAGGTCAGCCTACAGTTTGACTACCACTTCATTCTCTCCTCTTGTCATATGCTGGATCGCCACATTGTGCGCGATCATCTCCACGGACTTTTGCTTGCATTTAAACACTGTACAATCTTTGCTTTTGGCACTTCTTAACCATCTGTTGCATGCATCACTTAGTCTAAATGAGCCTTTTATTATATGCTTGTGTCACATCTATCTATCTATCTATCTATCTATCTATCTATCTATCTATCTATCTAAACCCATTGTGAAAATGGCCTGTCTGAACTTGCACTTCATTATAATTACTTATACTGTCCCACAGTATATAACTCGGTTTAAATTAACACCACTGTGACTATGCATAATTCCTATGCAAAAATACACACACTAACTTAGTTCTTACTGCTCTTATGAGTAATGTAATTTATTACTCTGTTTGAATCGGCTAAAAAAAGTCTGACATGTTGGTAATGAGTCACAAATCTGGAACTAATCTGATCTGAAATGGATCAAACTAACTGAATAGGTGTCACTCTCACTTGTGTTCTCTGTCATGGTGAAAAATCTGTTATTGAAAAGAAATAATCATCACCGACAGCATTAGAGCATGAATTGAATGGCTGACACAGTGGCTTTTCCAGACTTGAAAACTTGTGAACCCTTTAGAATTTTCTATATTTCTGCATTATTATGGACCTACAAGTCCAAAGATAAAAATATTGTACTTGGTTATTTGTTTGTACATTTATTTATATATACAAATATCTATGCCTGCGTGGGTTTTCTACAGGTGATCTGGCTTTCTCCCCCAGAGACATGCTTATTAGGTTGACTGATGTTTCTAAATTAGTTGTAGATGTAAGCATGTGGGCAACACTGTGGTTAGAACTGTTGCTCACAGTGAGAAGGTAAGTGGTTCATGTCTTTCTACATGGAGTTTGCATGTTCCCTCTGTGCCTGAATGGGTTCTTGCTGGGTTCTCCGGCTTCCTCCCGCCGTCCAAAAACATGCTGAGGTTGATTGGTGAGTCTAAATTGTCCACAGGTGTGAATGTGAGTGTGCTTGTTTGTGTCCCCTGCCTTCCTCTTAAGTCAGGTGGGATAGACTCCAGCCATCCCATGGCCCTAAAGAGGATTAAATGTATAGTTATCGGATGGATGGATGCAAGCATGTATGTTTTTCTCAGTCTTTTTTCTGGCAAGGTCAGTTTCAGGTTATATGTTTTCTCTCACCCAGTTTCAGCTGAAATAGGTTCCAGCTCCCTGCAGCTCATGGAATGAAGTAAATATCTGTAAGTGCCATAAGTATGTGAACCTTCATTATCTGGTCTGATCCCTTGCAAAGACTGTAACTACAGTATTGATTGGTCCTTTGAATCGGCTTGGAGCAATTTAAGAGCATTTTTAGTGCATTCTTTCATACAGAACAAGTTGAACTCTGGAATGTTTGTTTACTTTCTCACGTGAACTGCTCACGTCAGGTCCTTTCACAACATTTCTGTAGGATTCAGGTCAGGACTTCGTCGTATTATTTACTTAATTCTTTAACCATTCTTAGAATGACTTGTGGGCTTAAATGACCCATTTTGTCGAGATTCATGACACAGACAGATGCCCTGACATTTTCAATTGGACTTTGACTTTGCTGGTCTAATTTAGAATTCATGAATGATAGGAAGCCATCCTGGCCCAGATGCAGCTAAACAGGCCCAAGTCATGACACTGCCAACACCATGTTTCACAGATGGGATATCCTGAAATGCAGCATTTTTTCTTCTTATTTAAACCAAAAAGTACTATTTTAGTGTCATTAATATTTCTCCAGCCTTCTGGCTTGTTCGTGTGAGCAATCCTTCTTTTGAAAAGCAGCAATTTTCTTCTTGTAGCCCTGCCAGGCACACCATTGTTGTTCAGTGTTCTCCTGATGGTGGGCTCATGAACATTCACAACAGACAATCTAAAAGAGGCCTTTAGTTGTTTAAAAGTTACACCGTGTTCCTTTGTGATTACGCTAAGTGTAACACTTTGTTCCTAGAGGGTTCTTTGTTGTTCAGCCTCTCCTGGTGAGACTAACAATGGTTTTGAATTTCCTCCATTTGTGCACAATCTGTCTGACGGTGCATTAGTGGAGTTCAGACTCTTTAGAGATGGTTTTGTAATCTTTGCAAACATAATAAACTGCCACCTCCACAAGTATGTGTTGCTAAGATCAGACTTTGATAAATTCCTGTTCTTGAAATGCAACAGCAGAGTCTAGTTTCACCCTGAAATGAACTGCTAACCAGAGATTCATGTGCTTTTGCCACTCAGACATTTCATGTTGGATCAGTTTCCTCAACAAATAAGTACAATGTTTTGCCTCATTTATTTACTTGGGTTTTCTCTATCTGCTTCATAGAAATCTAGAAAATTCAAAGCACTACTGTACATATACAATGCTTTCGCTCACATCATTACAAGCACAATATTCATATAAACACCAGAAAGATGTTTTTTGCATATTCAACCATTACTATTGTCCATATCAAAGTATTGCTTTAACTCGTCCTTCACCTTGTCTTCATTCAGTTAAATTAAATTTAACATAAACATAATTGTCACTACTGAGATAAATGATGTAATGGGTGTTATCTACAGCTAAGACCATTCATCTTTTCATGTTTGTGCAAGAGTTGTTTTTTTGAACATGTAAAATAGCATTAAGGTTAAATATCTAATTTTGCCTGAAAATGTAATAAGCTGATTTTCATTTACATTCCATTTATACACAATACACGCACATACAGTGAGATATAACGTAAATGTTCGGTGGGTTTTACAGTGTTTTCTTGCTCTCAAGGGGGCCACGTCAGAAATCCACATCAGCGCAATCGTTGGGTACGTACAGGATATACAAAACAGTTTGCACTCTGCATTGGAGCCAAGTTCGTGACAACATTTCCATCGACAGCAAATTACTGAACATGCAACTGCTAATATGTTCCATTATCCACACTCGCATTATTCTAACAGGAATTAAAAAAAATATGTCACGGACAGTTTTGAGACATTTGACATTCATATATGCTGCTTCATCACTTCCTCCTGGTCTATTTGTTGAGGTACTTGGCCACAGAGTCGTAGGCAAGGAGAATCTCTGAGTCGTTTGGGCAGGTGTAGCGGAACTCATCTTGTTCGTAGGCCTTTTTCAGGTAGCGGGTCAGACCTTTCAGCTCTGAAGGGATGTCAAAGTTACGGAACTGCTTACACACCACCTGAGGGAAGAAAAGTTTATAAATACAGTTCTTTAGGTCCAGGAATAAAGTCATAGAAACTAAATTTTTATGCCGAGAACTGCTGTTCACCTTGACAATGTTGAGTTTGGGTAACAAGTTGCAGTCTGCCAAAGTGAGGCTGTCACCATCCAGGTAGAGGCGTGAAGACTCACTGGCATCGGGGTTCTTGTCCAGCTCATGAGGAAGAGGCGTCTCTAGGTACATGTTCAGCTTCACCAGAGTCGATAGAAATTTCTTCTCGAGCACTGAAAGATAAAGTTGTAACGCTTTTGTTTTCTTTATCTTTTAAATCTTCAGGTAGCATTTTTCATCATAAGTAAGAGTAAACTTTTACAACTTAACTTACTGTTATTTAACCCAGGGTTGGGGTTCTTAATATAGCCTGAGAACTTTCTGAAGATGTCTTCTCCAGCACCCATAGATTCTTTGTATCGACAGCACAATTTTGGAAACCTGTCATTGGTAAAATAAAGATGTTGTGAATGTATATCGGGGCAGTAATGAGCGAGAATGAAAATATGATATACAGCCAGCACTGGACTCACTGTGGTGGAGCTAAGTTCTCCTCCAGGAACTCCTCAATCTTGTTTGTGTCCGTTTTGACCTCACCGTTGTAGATGAGGAAAGGAGGCTGAGAGCCTGGAGCCAGAGCCTTTAGCACATCTGGTGCCCTGCAACAAGACAATCAACAGACATGGTTTATCTTATGAAGGCTGGTCAAAAATAATAAAAATGATCAAACAAAGACACTGGGAAGCATCAGGATAACTTCAACTAATTACATTTAATTTCTTCTAATCATTTCTATATGCATTTTTCAATTTCTATTAAGATCATTAGACTGTTTTTTAAGAAAACACGCTTACAGAATATATTGGGCAAGTATGTTTATGCACTCAAGAAATATTAATCCTCTTTGTAGTGGCTCTCAATGTAACACACAACGTTCAGGAAAACAAAAGCTGAACCAAAATTAGCATTAACACAACTTACATAACTATTGTTGTTGTTTTGCAGTTCATTGTTATAAATCAGCAGTATTATATCACTGACCTTCCACACCCTCCAAATGTTTTGATGAGACATTTAAAGACGGTATCTAAGTTTTTTTTAATGATAATTTGTCATGTTTAAATTATGTTGAATTAAATTATGTATTCTAGAAATTCATTAAGGTCTCTAACAATGGGAACAGTTAAATTACAGTTAGCGATCTGCCGCAGATAGGTTTAAGTTTGGTTTCAAACTGTTGTAATTGTTTTATTCTGAATTTAGCTTGTTACCAATTACTTTAAGATAAAAGTTTCCCTGTGTGTATTTCTCTTCTTAAACCATGTATGTCTGACCTTGTTTGGCCATGGGGTGGCAGCAGAAACAAGTTGTGAACAAAGTTGATTTATTGCCACCTTTACGGTTGAAATTTGTTTTGTTGGTGTTCATTTTTTTGTCATCTTTGAGTCAGTTCCTTCTCTTTGTGATCATTTTCTGTGTCAGTCCAGTCTCTCTGTGTCTCTCCGTACTTGTTTTCCATCTTATAGTGCTCCTTCATGCGTGTCTTTGTAGCTGTTTGAACATCTATATGTGTTTGTTTTGCAACCCTTTTGTATTTAATTTTCTGTGACTTTTAGAGTCTCTGTGTACTTGTTTGCCTTTGCATCTTTATGTGTGATCTTGTGTTTATTTGGTCTCTTTTACTTGGTTTGGGTGGCATTCTGGTTGTTTTTAATCTCCTTGCAGTTCCTTTTCATTGTTACGCATCTTTTTGTAGATGTTTTCAGACTTGTAGTTTCTTTTATGGGATTTTGCTTGTCTTTATCATAGTTGCATCTCTTTGGATCGATCAATTGACTTTCCACGAAGGTATGTTAGCGGTAATTTCTGACGAAGGCAAAGGTTCAGGGGCCCTTTTGACTGGTGACTGATATGAATCTGTTCCACTCAGTAATCCTTCCATGATCGTGACTGTAAGATGATTTCCATTTTCAATAAAAAATGTCAATAGTTTACGCATTTTCTACAGTCCAAAGGCATTTATTTTAACTGAAAATTCTACATGACCCAAAAGAGGGACTACTGTAAACAAGACAGTAAATATGTTTGCCTGTCTACTCTCTTAGCATAAAGAAAGTCAAGAGGTTCTTTAGGGGTAATCAGGGAATCCTGCTCACTCAGAGGTTATTTGAGGAACCTTTAAAAGCTCAATTACTACATTCTAGTTGTAAGTGTGGCCATTAGAGCTCCAGCCCCTCCATATGCCGAAGTGTCCTTGGGCACAACAATGAACCCCAAGTTGCAACAAGTGATAGATATGCACCTTACATTGGCATCTCTGCCACCATTGGTGTGTCAGTTTTATGAAACACATTGTAGAACTTTGCTATGTTTTAAAAAGGTGTCATATAGGTGCCAACCATTTACCAGTACCTTTCAATAATTTGGTTTATGTAAAGATGTGTCAGCTTAACTGAAACTTTACACTTGCATTCATACTTTGTTACATTATTTCAACATGTATATAATAATACTACTTCCTTCAGTAATAATTGTGGTAAATAGATAGCTAAAAGTAATAAATACTTAGCTACCAGTAACAAATAGTTAGCTAAAAGTAATAAATAGTTACCTAAATGTAATAAATATTTAGCTAAAAGTGATAAACAGGAAAAAGCAATCAGTAGTTTGCTAAAACGAATTTTAAAAATGCAGCTAAAACCAATAAAAAGGCAGCAAAAAGTAACCAATGCTTTGCTAAAAGTCATAAAAAGTTGGTTTAAGAGAATACATTATTTACTAGAAGTTATACATAATTAGCTAAAAGTAAGAGATAGTTAGCGTGATATAATAAATAGCTAAAAGGAATGAACAGTTGGCTTAAATTATTAATAGTTAGCTAAGTCATAAATTGTTGTCTAACAGTAGTCAATAGTTAGCTAAAAGTATTTAACAGCTTAAAGTATTAAATAGTTAATTAGTTTAGCTATTTATGTTTAGATAATCATTTAACTACTTATTTTTATCTAAACATTACTTGTATCAAATTAGTGGTTTTAGCTAACAGCTTAATCTATTACTTTTAGCAAGCTAAATATTTGTTTTCCTAATTGTTATTATCAAGAGTTCAGAGTCACTTAACCAAAAAGTTCCTCAATGCTCTTCTAAGAGAATAATGTGCTATTACTGTATATCTATTGTACATGCTGGCATATGCTTGATAGGTTTGCATTAAAGCAGATGGTTGGACAGAGAGAAGGATGGCGTATCGAAGTGCAGCGATTTTTTTTAACAACTGGGATGTTCATGAACATAATAATGCAAGCGTTTTTTTGCCTCTTTTCTTTACAGTTACCACGGTGGGGACGTTGCACCTGTTAAATACTCCTGGCATAAAAACTGCTTCTGAAAAACTCTAAATGTTTAGTTTGTTCACATCATATCCCAAAAAAGTATGCCGGTGTATTTAGGTTATAAAGGGCTTTTTGGAGAAAGTCTAAAAACGTGCTCTCACCTCCTCATGTCCACTGTGGTGAGAGTAAAGTTGGCTCCTTTTAACCAGAGAATCATGAAGAGTCGCTGACAGAAAGGGCAGTTCCCCACACTCTCAGCATCCATACTGGCCTGATGGACAGAAACAGGCATTTTAAACACTGGTGATATCAATACCAGCTGATCTGGAAGTGTTTTTGAAATAGCACATTGTTTGTGGAATCTGTGCTGTGACCTTTCTGGCCAAACTGTGAATACCTGCACACTCAGGTATTCCTGTCGAGCCTGCTCTGCTTAAGCCAGGAATTTCAAATGGAGGGTTGAGTCTGCTTTACACCCAGACTAAACAACCTATTAATTAAATGCTGTTTGGTATTTCGGACATATCTTACTGTATATGTATTCTACTAGAGCCTGATATCACTCGGGTGAGAAGCTTCACATGTGAAGAAGCAAAATTTTGAGGTAAGCTCACAGTTTTCTAAAAGGAACAGGTTTGTTTTCAGTTTCTACCATTCAACCACAGGTATTCACACTGATACTGAGATTACATGTATGAGATATACTGAAATGTGTCATTTTTGCTTATCAGTTTAACACAAAGCAGTTGTAAATTCGCCACATAGAGAAATATTTTGGAACAAACACAGACAACTAAATATAATCTGGTGACAATGTGGGCAAAAATGCTGAATCAGACACACTGATGCCTGGAAATTAGCATTTTGTGTGTTTTTGTCATCTGTTCTGAGATTTAAGCCAACATGAAAAACAGAATGCTGAGATTAAAAGGGATTGATTTAGTTGTTTATTCGTTCAAATAGGAAGCCCACAGTTACATCCATAAAAAATAAATATTAATTCTGATGATTGTTTAAATAATAGATGCTGCATTTATGCAGTGTCTTTCACACCCAAGTTGTGATTTCAAAGTAGGATTTTGTTCAAAAATTAAACACAGGGCAACACATCATTTGGTATTGTGGGTCTTACCTTAACAAAGAGTTCAATCTTTGGGGCCTCAGCCATCTTTCTTCTTCTCTCTCAGCCCAACTATCTCGATACTGGATCCACCAAGGTTTGATACTGTTGCTGTTGATGCAAAGATAAGACATCCGTGACTGAGAGAGTAGAGATCACTGTTTCGCAGTCTTTCAGACACTCTTTACACTTTACACTCGCACCTGAAAGTCGGTATTAAGATGCATATTTTCGGCTGTACTTACACAATCCACACTGGATCCACTGCTTAATCTTCACTCCACCTGTATTCTTTGATTCCTCTCCTCCTTCTCCTCTCAGCACCTGCTACTGTTTTTTGTTCGCCTGATGCCACACCTCTCGAGGATAAAGTGGCAGCCCACGCCGCCTCTGGCCTTACCAGTCCGACCAGCAGATCTGGATCTATCCTCTCTGCCTTCCAGCATATTCTCTGAAAGAAATCCGCCACTCTCGGTCTGTCCACTTCATATTTGTTTCCGCCTGCCCTGGTTTGCTCTCTGCCTCTTCCACTCTAATGAACTAATTCAGTAATCACAGGGTTGGCTGAAAATATGTCAGACTGTTAATATCTGTGGCTTCAAGGTTACATAATAAGTACAACAGGCATCTAAAATACTTATTGTTGAAAAAATACCTCACACTGATGCAATAAAAACTCAAATTTGAGTATGTTGTGAGGTCAAAGTAGTCATCAGGTATGTGCATCAAATATAATATATAATTAGATGGTAATTTACAATTATACTGCAGCACAAATGATCGGTTTTTGCATTATTTTGTTATTATTTAGTAATTTTAGGGGACCTGACCTGTTCCTGAAATCCAAAAATCAGACCATAATGCCTCTTCAATCCAGGTACTGCAGTTTGGCTTAATAATAATTTGACTAACCCATTTGAGTGTCCAGATATTCCACTTATAATAAAACTGCATCCATTAACATACTCTTCTAGGACGGTTTGTGGAGCCAGGATTTACTCCTTTCTGCAAGCATTTGATGTTTCAGTTCACCCCAAAGTTGTTGAATTGGGTTGAGGTTGTTCCACAATAAACTCAGAAAACTACAGTCATGATTATGGTGTCATGTTGGTGATTTAGTTCTCAAATTCATTTACACTGTGAACCCAGAACACAAATACACAAAGGTATCTGTCTACGTATTATTGGCCAGAGGGTGAATTTTCTCATAATTATAGGAAGGTCTTGATAATTAGGGCTGCACAGTGGAGTAGTGGTTAGCACTTTCGCCTTGCAGCAAGAAGATCCCCGGTTCAAATCCCGGCCTGGGCTCTTTCTGCATGGAGTTTGCATGTTCTCCCTGTGCATGCGTGGGTTTTCTCCGGGTACTCCAGCTTCCTCTCACAGTCCAAAAATATGCTGAGGTTAATTGGTTACTCTAAATTGCCCGTAGGTGTGAATGTGATTGTTTGTCTGTGTATGTAGCCCTGTGACAGACTGGTGACCTGTCCAGGGTGTCCCCTGCCTTCACCCGAGTCAGCTGGGATAGGCTCCAGCACCCCCCACGACCCTAGTGAGGATAAAGCGGTGCATAGAGAATGGATGGATCTTGATAAGTAGGGAACTTATCTAACTGAGGAAGTGTTTTGAAACTTTCACCTGAAAGAAAACACCTTTGTATCTCTCTGTGGTGACAACAGGGGTTTTGTTTTGGGTGTCTCCTTCTCGTTTCCTCGTCTTCCTCTCACTGTTTACATTGCGGTTTTCCCACTGGCTGCTCTTAGTTGCAGATCAGCATTCATGACTGGCAGAAAGTGCTCTCATGTGACAGAGGACAGTGTGGCTCTTGTGATCAGAGACAGCAGAAAGAAACACCCTCCAGCGAGCTGACATAAACAGACACAAAGCCGAGAGCAGTGAGATAAAGATCCTGGAGCAGAAAGAAGCAGATCGGCAGGGATAAGCCACATAGGCGGAATGGTGTCATTCCATAGGCGAGGAGATGAAATCATCGGGGTGTGATCTGTGTTCGTTGGTCATCTGGTACTTTGTGATCTGGATTCCACAAGTTGAAGTCATAGACTTTAGAAAATTAATTAAAGCATATTACTTTATAACAAAGAGAGGGTGTTTCTGTTTTGATGACCTCACATATCCCTGGCAATGCTGACAGAAACAAAACAAAAATCCTTTCTTTTTTGGTGCATAAAGCCAACAGAGAATCCAACTTGTGAAAATCTCCCACTCAAAGCCTGAAGCAGGAGTTTCCAGAATTCTCAGCTTACAAGTCCCAAAACACCTGCAGGAATGGTTGAAACAAACAAAAACATTGCATAAAACCACACACAAATTTTACTGTAATTCTACAGTGTTGCTATGGTAATTTACTGAAACAGCTAATTACTGCATAGCTTCGTACAGCACTCTACAGCAGAGTACGAAGTTTACTTTTTAATATTGGAACGAGGGTCTCCAGCAATATACTGTATTTACAGTCACGGAAAAAATATTAGATCACTCTTGTTTTCTTCAATTTCCTGTTCATTTCAATGCCTCGTACCACTAAAGGTATATTACCTGAAGAACACAATGAACACGACAAAAAATGCAGCTGATTACATAACACTTTATGTCCTATTTGACATGCTTAAGCTTTATTGTATTCCCAGGGTATATAAGAGGACATTTCATGTCATAAGCAGCACTGCACATGTAAAGGCCTAGAGTGGTTTCCTGCTGACGTTCAAGACGTAGCACTACTTAGAAGTTGTCAGCTCTCACATAATGCCAAAAAAAAAGAGCTGCAGTCATCAAAAACAATGATTATGCAATCAAGTACTAACTCCTCTGTGTGTCATGTGACTAAAACAGACAGAAAAGAAAACATGGAATGCCTAAAAGCTTTTTTTGGCAGCACAATACCATAGCTATAAATGTAAGAACTGAAGTGATTTTGGTTATTATCAAGAAAACCATGGAAAACATCTAGATATCAGCTTTTAAATTAAAATAACCGCCGTCTCGTTGCAGAGTGAAAGTAGCAGTTCCTCCTTAAGGTCAGAGATTGCAGCAGATGAGGGCCTCTTCTAAAGAAGACGTAGTTGATGAAGGCATTCTGGAGAAGGACCAGAAAGGTCACGACCAAGCAGCCTGGAGATCTTAGACAGCGTCTCCCTCAGGTGGACGTCAACGGTGTTCACGGTCAGGTCTGTGGTAATCCTGTCAAAAAACAAAACAGAAAAAAATCTAGATTATAAATCAACATGTAACCAAAGCACTCTGTGAATAACGCCATAGTATAGGATGTAGTTCAGAAAATGTCAAAGTATAGTTTACTTTTCAAGAATAACACAGTATGGCCTGTAGTTCATAGTACAGCATGTCGGCAAAAAAACATAGATTATTATGTGGTTCAAAAAGCGTAAAATGATAGGATGTTGTCTAAAATTATCATGTATGATATGTGGTTCAAAAAATGCCATAGTACAGTATATTGTCAAAATAGTATGTTATTCAAGAAAACAGAGTATAATTTGTGGTCTAAAAAAACATAGAATAATAGTTCATTGCACAAGTAAAAGTATAGTAATTTTTAAAACTGTTCAAATTCTCATATGCTGCTAAAAATAACCAAAAAAATAAAACAAAAAAGGTAATAGTAATGTCAATTTAAAAAGCCTATAGTATAGCATGTCGCCTAACAACACAAAAACAGTCCAAACGCTGGTTTCCAGAGGGTTAAACGAGTATTTATTTGAAAGAGTAAGTTTACAACAACACAACATGTGAGGGGGTTAAAAGCAAATGGGTGTTAGTAAAATAAAAATAAATCAACAGAACTAAAAGTGAACTTCACGTTGACATTGATGGGCATTCCAACCAGGAACAAAGTAAAAGATCATCAACAGAAAAAAAAAAAAAAACTCTTCCTGTTCACCTCTTAAAGCCCAAAAACACACCACAGTAGCACCCTAAACTAAAACTACTAGTGTGTTCCTGTTTTCCTTTCTGAACAATTCAAAGGTCCCTCTCTATCTCCCCACACATCCACCAACCACTGGAACACATCTCCAAAGTTCTGCTCAGAAGAAGTGCTGCCAGATGAAGGAGCCTTTTGAGAGGCAGCTGGCATCGTGATTGGACGGTACTTTGGTCTGTTCCAATCCAGCTTCAGCTCCAGAGACGGTAGGCGGGACGAGTCAACGGAGGCCGTGTGGACGAAGGCATGCAGCTGAGAACAATCCAGAAAACAAAGGAGTGCAGCGGCCCAGGGAACTCACTTCAGCAGAGTCTGAAGTTGTCCCACTTGATTCCCCTGGAGAACTTCAAACGTCTTTTAAACACGATGGTAAATCATCTTTTAGGACTTGTTCTTGTTCTTAGTGTTTTTACATTTTAAAGTTGAAGCAGAAAGTTAACAAAGAAAGTTGAAAACCACCTTCTGATACCTGAAATCTCTGAATTTTCACACAAAGAACGCCTGAACATGTCAAACTGGTTCCACAGTAGAACCTTCACTGTAAAAACGTCATAGTATGGTGTGTTGCTCAAAAAAAAATTACGTCTAGGGTCGCCGGGGAGCGACACAAAAACAGGACAAACACTGGTTTCCAAGGGCTTGGGAGGCTATTTATTTGAAAGTGTACGTTTACAACAACACATGTGAGCAGAAAAATCACAAAGTCTGTCTTTAGTTCAGCTGAAAATATTACTTTTTGTCTTTTTTATTGATCAAACTTTTCAGGAAGTAGATGAAGAATAATTAAAGCTCTCATGTAGAAGTCCAACTTCTTTTGGATCCTTGTGGAGAGTTTAATCTTAGAGTTTGTAAAGCTGTTGAGTTTTTAGAGTCACGTGGATTGTTTTGACATTTAATAGAGAGTTTAGTGTCTGACTGTAATTCTGTTCAGTGAATGGATACTTTAAGTTATGAAGATATGCTTTGTTTTTGCTTCAGCACTTTTTATTGTTTAGTTGGCTGATGTGGTCAACTTGAAACTGTTGAGTGTGTGCATTAAAATCCTCCAAGACAAATGTTAAAAAGTGGTTGCTGGAGTTATTTCAATTATGCATACATTTATGGAAAATACAGAAATGTGTTGTGCACATACGGCCACAGAACTTTCATCCATATTTTACGTGAAGAATCATTTTCAATATTGCTCTGTTTTTTCTGATATTTTTTAAGCTCAATGTTTTTTTAATCCCTTAATGTTATCTCTATAATAAGATTTTAACAGGCAAATGCTCTTAAATTATACCAGAATGCAGGAAATAGGATCAATTTGTGGTTTGATTAGTGATTAGCAAACAATACCAGCTAATATTTTGGACAAAAATTCTTAGTCTAATAACTCCAGCGACAGTTGTCATGTGAACGATACCACCAGCATAGGCGTCAGTTTAGGGGGGGACGGTGGGGACGTGTGTCCCCCCCCCCCCCACACTTTTTGTCAGGAGTCATTTTGTCTCCAACACATTCAAATTCTTCACATGTAAGCCGTTGTAAACCCAGTTATTTTCAGTAGTATAGAAAATTCCGACGCTCCTGAACGCACCATCCGCACTCGGCCGAGAGTTGCACAGACACGCAGCACACCTTCGTGAGGTTAAAAAAAAAAAAAAAAAAATGCGCAGATGCTAAATTTGCGCCTGTGCCAAGTGGAAGCGCCGACCAGAGGCGTGCAGGGAGAAAATTTCGACCCGGGAGAATTAGTACTATAGCGACCCACAGACCCCTCTACCCATATGTATCAATAGCTCAACAGCTTGAGCCTCCACCTTTGCTGCAGTGGTTGTGAGTTTGAACCCAGCTTATGGCATTTTGTCGCCGTTCTTCGACATTTTCTCAAAGTGCTGTGGTCTCCATCCCCCCCACTTTTAAAAACAAACTGACACCCTTGACCACCAGTGATGTCACCGGTCACGAAGTGTTTCATTGGTTCACAGCTTGAACGTGAGACAAAAGCCACATTGCTGAAAAAATCTGTTTAGGAATGAATATGCGGCTTTAAACGAGTTTTACTGCACACATTTGGGATTGAAATGGTGTTTTGTTCTTCTAATGAAACAGCTGCTGCAGTTCCAGTCTGCCACTAGATGCCCCTGTTCCTCACAGCGAAGCTCCGAATCGTTTTCGGTACAAAAAGAAAGAAAATCTCAAAGTTTCACAATGCCTCCTTTGCCCATCACTAAGGTTGAATCAGTATGAAATAATGAATCAGTAGCATAGTTGTGTCTTGTTGACTGCTACACTGACCAGTTTTGACCAGTAAATCAATTTCTCATTTACAACAATGATCTGACAAGAAGCCCCAGCAGGAAGAAAGATAACAAATAAACAATACAAATACAAAAAAGGACAGCCTTAAATAATGCTAGAAATTCAGTGAAAACTGTCAGTATGTCAGCGAGAATCTGCTGCAGCTTCTGCTTAAACAGGTAAAGTGATGGAAGAGATGACAGTGCCAGAGATTTTCGGAGGGAATTCCAATCGACTGTTGCAGCAAAGTGAAAAAAATTCCTGCCAAAGACAGTGCGAACCTTGGGGATAGAGAGTGTTATGAAATCACTGGACCTCAGGTGGTAGTTGGTATGGGAGGGGTGTAGGAGGTTGGAGAGGTGTTGAGGTATTGATAGAGTCTTGAAGATGAGTAAAAGCCGGTGTTGGAGTCACCTGGTGTAAAGGGAGAGCCAACCCACCAGTTTGTAAAGGTCACAATGGTGGGTGGAGAAAGGTGCACCGGTAGTAAGGCAGATGGCTGAGTGATAAAGGACATCAAACCTGTGAAGGGCACACTTTGGGGCCATTTTGTAGGTGACATCGTCGTCGTCGAACACGGGGAGGATGTCTTAGATTTATATCCACAACCACAGGACCAAACTGTAGACCTGCTAAAACAAACTGGTAATATAAAAACAAGGCAAAGGACGGAGGACTGAAACATAGATTCAAATAGAGGTCTCTTAATGGGAAGAGCAAGCAAAGACTCACATGCGATATTGTGCAGGCAAACACATCCAAAAGGGTCAAAAATGGGCAGCAATTCAGAAACACAAGTACAAAAACGGGAACAGATTAGAGGTATGCTGGTGGGAGTTAAGCAACACAGAAACTTGTCCTGAAGCACGTGGAAATGTCTGGTGAATGGGGAACAAACTGGTTTAACTCCAACATCAGGCAACTGTTGTGAAAGTGTGAGGACATCTGGTGGTCAAACAGTGAATGACAAGGACCGGAAAGAAGGTGGCAGAGTTACAGTTTTTCTCAGTCACTTTGGTTCATTTCTCAGATCAGAATTGAAATTCTCAAAACTACTTCTACATCATTGTGTCACTTGTGCGCATCAAAAAAGCAGTTTCTCATTTCTTTGAACAAATTGCAAACACTTTGGTACATTAATGAAATTATTCTGTACAATTCTTTGCTGTTTCCTACATTATCAGTTGCTTTTGTCATGTTGATCAAAATGTATTATAATGGGTCTCTGTTGAATAGACTCACCCCCCATAACATTTAGGCTTTAGTTCATCGCTTAAATCTTTACATGCAAAATGATTGAACAAGTTGTCATAATATGTCAAGGATATTTCTATACATTTCCATTAGATTTTTTTTCTAAATCTGTCCTGAATTGGTAAATTGCTCTGAGGTGAATCTTGGATTTCTCTATGAAGGGAAATGTGTGAAGGGTTAGGGTTTTCTGAAAATATTTCCTAAGACCAATACAAAAACAGGTTCACTTCAATCAAGAAGCCAACAGGCAGTGTGTGTCAAAATGCCTTTACAGGCTAATTTATTACTAACATTAAAAGTCCAAGAGTTTTGCTGCAAGGAGGTGAGGCAACAATCAACAGGCTGCCAATGGGAGTGTGCCAACAGTGGAAAATCAAAACTCCATCAAAATTATGCACAAAATGAACGTATTGTTGCTCCAACAGACATAACACCCAAACTACCTCGAGTGCCACAACAAAAACACTTAAATCGTATCTAAGCAAAGGTGAAAAGTTGAGCGAGTGAACTCCCACATCAGCCTCTCCTGCAGCCTGAGGTTAACACCTGCAGCACGAAAAATCACTTGACAAGAGCTTCGGAAGCGATCACGGTAAACCAGTAAATCTAACCTGATTCACAGGCGGAAAGCTTAATGTCATGAAGATAACCTGATCTGGACTTCTAAACCTTTATTGAAAACAACTGATTATTAGAAGTTACAAACAGTCCAGACAGATTCCATCACAAAATCCAGGAGTTTTCACCCCTATAAGCTCACAAATACACCGCGTTCCAAATTATTATACAAATTATATTTTTCTCTGAATTTCCTAAATAGTCGCTGCAAATGACAGTCAGCATAATTTTCAAGTCATCAGCTGTTAAAGTTTAATTCAAATGTTATTGAACAAACCTCCCAATGAAAACAGTATTATTTTCAAAAATAAAAAAACTTCAAATGCACTGTTCCACATTATTATGCAAGACAGATTTTCAAGACATTTTCTAGGATGTAAAGAACTGAAAATAGTCATTTGTTGAATTTGCAGCATTTACTGAAATCAAAAGCTATTTCAATCAAAAACATCTGAAAAGTTGCATTTTAACAGAGGACTCATTATTTGATAGCACCTTCACAATTCTTGCATCCATTGAACTTGTGAGGTTTTGGTGAGTTTCTGCTTGAATTTCTTTGCAGGATGTCAGAACAGCCTCCCAGAGCTGCTGTTTGGATGTGAACTGCCTCCCACTCTCATAGATCTTTTGCTTGAGGATGCTCCAAAGGTTCTCAGTAGGGCTGAAGTCAGGGGAGGATGGGAGCCAACCATGACTTTCTCTCCTTTTATGAGATGGTGCATTGTCGTGCATGAAGATGATTTTGTTCCAGAAAGCACGGTTCTTCTTTTTGTGCCATGGCAGAAAGTGGTCAGTCAGAAACTCCACATACTTTGCAGAGGTCATTTTCACACCTTCAGGGACCCTAAATGGGCCAACTAGCTCTCTCCGGCTCAAACATGACTCCACCACCTCTTTGCTGACGTCGCAGTCTTGATGGGACATGGTGGCCATACACTACTCCATCCATCTGGACCATCCAAGGTTGCATGGCACTCATCAGTGAAAAAGACTTTGAAAATTAGTCTTCATGTATTTCTGGGCCCACTGCAGCCATTTCTGCTTGTGAGCATTGGTTAGGGGTGGCCAAATAGAAGGTTTATGCAAAACTGCAAGCCTCTGGAGGATCCTGCACCTTGATGTCCGCAGGACTCGAGAGGCATCAGCAGCTTCAAATGCCTGTTTGCTGCTTTGTAATGGCATTTTAGCAGCTTCTCTCTTAATCCGATGTGTTTGTCTGGCAGAAACCCTCCTTATTGTGCCTTTATCTGCACGAACCCGTGTGTGCTCTGAATCTCTTAATAGTGATCACGCCTAAGTTTTTTTGAAATATCTAAGGTTTTCATACCTTGTCAAAAGGCATTCAACTATTTCACTCTTTTCAGGAGCAGAGAGATCCTTTTTCTTTCCCATATTGCTTGAAAATAGTGGTCTGCTTAATAATGTGGAACATCCTTCTTCAGTAGTTTTTCCCTTAATTGGGCTCACCTGGCCAACTAATTATCACAGTTGTCTGAGATTGATTTCAGTGATCCAAAGAGCTCTGAGACACAATACCATGAATTGCATGCGTTTAACTGAAAAACAAAAAAATTAACCTTTATGACACTTAAATATAATTTAGAACGGGGTGTAGAACAGTACTAGTTACAACATGGAGTCTGTTTGGTTTCTAACATCGTCTTGATTGATCAAAGCTTTATGCACCTGTGTCCTTGTGTCTTCCTGTTGCATCAGCATCAGCTTAGACAATGCAAATTAGGATGTGGATTTCACATGATCGTGAAAAACTCCAAACAGACAATCAAGTCCTGTCTTCGCTCACCAACTTTCAAGAAACAAATACAAATACGCCTGCATGGTTTAATTAAATCATCCTCACATGCACAGTTTATACTACATATTACAAGTTGGGAAGAGCGGCACTGAAGACAAATTATGCAGTGTGCAAAATGCCTTAATAAACTTGTGCCGGATAGAAGTGAACATGCGACTGGAGAGGATGAAGCTGGTGAAGAACCTGATCTACCAGTTAACCCACAGGCAGCATAAAATGAGAAAATAAAAAGAGAACATAAACATGATCTGGAACATAAACCTTCATCAAATTTTGTCCTGCAAGAAGGAATTTTTGGTGACTTTCATTGAGGTTTTAGTTTGCATCAGAATGATAAAAATTGAGATTAGAAAAGCAACCCGGTTGGGATAAGTCGTATTGTTTTCACCCACTAAAAGTCCATTCTGAGCAAGGAGAAACACAGCTTTATCTTTTTGTGTCACAATATCACCAACTTTTTAATTTCTGGAGCACCAGATGCAACATCCGCTCACACAGTGAATAATATTCTCAATAAAATCCAACTTTTGCAGTGCTTTCAGCGTTTTTTTCCATCTACCCACATCATAAAAAGAGCATTGTGCTGTTCAACCTTGCCTGGATCACAGAGCAAGGAAGAAAAAAATGAGTGCCATTCAATCATCAACTTTGCCTCAATGCTTTTATTGTCCTATCAACAGAGCAGCCTGCTTCATCTGGTGAAGATTTAATTCTCCTCCCATTTCCTCCTCTCAAACTTTTTCTAATAAATATGCATTTGCAGTAACTTTGCCTAGATTTGTGTGGTGATTGCATACCACATGACTACATTTTGATATTACAACACCATTTTCTAGCTTCTGCAGCTTCCTCCATCATGACTCACACTGGTGTGATCTCCCTTTTGCAACCCCCCTCCCCATCTTCATTTTAGGTCATGTCAAGCGTTTCCTCTTTCCCCATCAGTGCACACATGCAGCAAACTCACTCTGAATAGGCTGGTTGTTCTCGATTGCTAAAGACATGAAGGGACAGAATAGTAGAAGAGGAGGTAGACAGGGTGGGAGCACGTACCACGACGATGTCAACTATCTTTCAGAGAGCCACACCTCAGTTTCCTTCAAAGGATTTTTGCATAAATGCTTAAACGCTTCAAGTTCACCATCATGTTCCTCTTGGCAGCGGACTCACATGGTGCTAGTGGTGACCGAGGACAGCTCATCTCCAGATCAGGTTAGTGGAGGAAGTTTGGGGTTTCGTCTTTGCGTCTTTCTGGTCAGTGTGGTCTGACTTTTGAGATGCTTTGTTTTCACTTTTTCTTTTTAATCTCTGTCTGTGCAATAAATTGCACAGAATCCAAAAGTCAGATTATCAGTTTTGTACATTTGATCATGATTAAAAGTATATTAGTATCGCCTCTGCAGCAGTCAGTAGGCAGAACAGCACCACTGCCAACATAAATCTTTCGCCACATCCTGTGCAGCTCATGTTTGTGTCTCACTTTAGAGGCTCAGTTGAGGAAAAAAACAACAAAAAAAATGTTCATAGGATGTAGCTGTTACTACACTTTCAGGTTGAAAAATGCTCTCCACCACCAGATCTTTAATCTGGAGGAGAAATCAAATGATCACATCGAATTATTAATGAGATTTGTCAGGTTCCAGAAGTCCTGAATTCTGATGTTGTTGACCTCCAGTTCCCAAAAAACTAGAAGATATATGGTAGCACCGATGATATTTATACACAAAACAGTTACTAACTAGTGCTACTGACAATAAGACAACAATGACACAACAACATGCACATACAAAGAGAGCAATGGAGACAAGAGTCTGGCAGTGAATGCATGCTGCAGATAAACACTAAATGAAAACTGTTAGGAAGACATATATTTTTGATAAACTTTAGAATTTAGGAACATAATTGAAAGTGGTTCTGGTTAGTCATAGTTGATTAGAAGTTACAAGACTGCAGGAGATGTTGCAGTGGAGATCTGCTGGAAGAGCTGGTTCACAATTCACAACTTTTTGCCAGAAAAAGGGTGAAACTCCCCCAAAATTAAGCCGCTGTCAAAGGAGAGTCTGATTTGTTCGATAAAAATGGAAGCGTAAGCAAAGAAAAAGCCCAGTTACATTAAGAACAAACCCTAGCAGCTAAGAAAATGTGCTACAAATAATAAAACCCCATGTTGCATCCCCAGTCCTTTATCAGGAAAGTCACAGATGTTCTTATTCCACAGGGACGGCAGCTTCAGCGCCACATACAGAGAGCTCACAGGGCAAAAACCTTTAAGTGACTTTAGAACATGCAGGTCTGGTTGTCAAATCACGTTAATGATTACAAATCACAAATCCTGATGCCAGGAGATCAAACATGGTTCTTGAAATGAAAATGAATGATTTTAACACACATGGAGATTGTGTATTTCAGTTAGAAATAGTAGTAACATATAAACATACACATTCGAACAACAGAATAAATCTGAAACAGGTTTAGGAGAAAAGCTTCTCTGTGTGTTTTGTGAATGTGACAGAAAGCTTTTGTGCATTTATCTCCCATCTACACACTGATTCCAAAATGTTTTCTGCAAACTGAAGCTACAGGATGGCAAAGTCTTGAACTAGTGGGAGTTTTGGTGATGCTACAGTTCCTTAATTTTAGGTTTCTAAACTCCTATGTATAAAGTTTTGTGTATTTGGAGAAGAAGGTCAGAAGGTCAAATTAAGGAGAGCAGCTTTCTGCTTTAGAGTGGTGTCTCCAAGAGAGCATAAAATTCTCTTTTGGGTGTAAAAATCGACTTGTTGCCTGATGCAGTTTCATATGGATCAAAGTCTTCATTGGCGTCATTCTCCAACGGTCTTCTAACAAATTTAAAGCTGTATCCTGGAGTCTGCTGCTTGACGCAGTATAAAGAATTTTCAGTCAAATCTGGATGCCTTTGTGTTGCAGTTTTACATATTATGGTGAAGATGAATGGCACACCTTGTGAAATCTATTTTTACACTCTTATACGTGTAGTTATTGATGTTGTTTGGTTCCAGTTACGCTTAACTTGTGGTCAGACAGTGTTAAACATCACATCGCATAGCAGCCGGCTGCATTACCTGCTGGAGCCATGTGAAGTACGTACAAAGGATGTCGAAGCAGACAGCAGTAGCAGCTCACAGTTTGATGGAAGTTCAGTTTTGTTTTGTTGCTGGCTGCAGTATTATAATGAGCAGAGTTGAGCAAACCTACGTGAGTGTGCTAAAACAATTTCAGCAAAGAATTCTGCTGTAGAAAACAGGAGTACATCATGCTGAAGACTGTTTTTGAAGAGTAAAAATTAACTGAAGCCGAATTTAGACCCCAAGTGTAAATTATAGCATCCTCTTATATTTTATATGATGGTAAGTTCAGATCTGCAAATACAAAACACTCTCTTTAGACACTGGAAATGCAGTAACGTTGATGACTAGTATGAGAATAAAAGTCCTTAAAGGCGCTAACAAGCCCACAGATCGAGTGTTTATTTTCTCATGACACCTCTATTATTATTTATTGCACATTTTCTGCAATATTCCACAGATTGCCCTAAAAAATTGCAATCATGTAAACCAGCTACTTTATTTATTTGTTAGTGCAGTGTTTGCTTACTTTTTTCCCTTTCGGTAAACATACTGAAATACGTCTTTTGTTCTATGATTTCATATGTGTTCTCTGTGAGTCTGAGTACTTCTCTCTCTGTTCCTCATCTTACATTGTGTGAAACTCTGTAGTTTCTAGTCTTGCTGCACAGTCAGGCTTTCTGTTCATCTTCAGGATTTCCCATTTCACAATAAATGCGCTGAAGAGAAAACGCACACACATATGCAGAGGCTAACACACACACAAAAATACATTTTTTAAACAAAAAGGGATTTTTAAAAAATGATATCCAGTGACATAATATTCAGTTTCAATTTCAGACCTCAGTATACTTATTATTTGAAAGATTTTGATCTCTCATCACCTGATCTTTAACTCAGTTTTTTGTCATCCACTCAGCTAAAACAAATATAAATATTTTGTGTATAATTAGTGACTGAAAGGCATTTCTGCACTGATAGTGAAGTTCATTGCTGTCTGCGGTTGTGTCTCTTTCTTAATGCTCTCTTTGTTTTGTTCATACAGAGAAAAGGAATCTTTTGCACAAATTTCTCTTGAGACATGCTGAGCAGAGAGACAACATGATCTCTGATCTGAGGAGGTGAATCCCCTGAAAGCTGAGAGCCTCAAGCTGAACTGGATCTGACCTGATGGTGATGACTGAACTCAACTTACTGTCATATTTAAGTCTTGATTACCTAATTTCTGTGAACTCCATCTAAAATTCTGGTATCATTTTCTGCGCTAAAGCGTCTTTCTGAGTTGAGTCACAGATGAACAGGCCTAACACAGACCTCTGAGAAAGTTAATTCAGTATAAATGTCTTTACTTCACACCTCAAAACTTCTGTGACTTTTTTTTGTAAGGGGAAAAATCCTAACTGTCACACCTCAAGAGTCTCAGTTTGTGTGTATGCATCTTCTTTTTCCCCTTACAAAAAAAAAAAAGTCACACTCAGCAGCTGTGTTGTTTCCGTTTGTCAGGCTCCAGTAGCAACCTGAAGTAGATTTTTGAAGGTAGCAGCCCTAAAAATAATGGAAAGTTGTGCTTGAATGTATTAATCTACTTTTTTTGTGTTTGTATAAAGTGCTTTTGTTTGTCTGGGGTGACAGAAATTGTAGCTAATTTGGCACCGTTAGCAAATAATATTAATTATACATTGAAGTAATTTAAACAACCAGAAGCCTGATATACTTTGTAAAACAGATTTCCTCTGTCATGTATTGGCTTTCATTATGTAGACAAGCAAGCGACACAAGTACTAATGACTCACAGGACTGAAGTTTGGGAAGATAAATCTTAATTTTAATACATCATGTTGCTGAGTTGACTGAACTGACACTATTTCTTCAAAAGCCAAAATCACAAAAGCCTCACATCATTCTTTTTCTATTTGATGACAGGGTTGTAAGAACACTAAAAAGACTGTACACACTTCAATGAAGAGGTGCCTCCTCCTCTGCTTCCTCTGCGCTTTACCGCTGTGCCTTTTCAATGGATGGTCCACAAGCTTAAGAGTGAATCCTTCGGCCTTCAGCAGCAGCAGAAATGTGACCGTCCTACTGTGGCACTATCCCTTCAACAGGTCAGCGAGCCTGAAGGGCGACATGTGCTGGGATCTGTACCGCATCCCTCACTGTCGCCTGGTGGACCAGCGCTCCATGTTCTCCTCGGCCGATGTGGTTGTCTTCCACAACAGGGAGCTGATACAACGCCGCCAGAAGCTGCCCACCTACTGGCCTCGACCACAGGGCCAAAGGTGGGCCTGGATGTCCCTGGAGGCCCCGAATCACAATGGAAACTTGCATCAGTTTGCAAACATCTTCAACATGACCATGACCTACAGGAGGGACGCTGATATCACTGTTCCCTATGGAGAGCTGCTACCTAAGGAGGATGAAGAACTTCTGGGGGAAGACAACCTTCAGGAAAAGACCTCTCTGGTCTGCTGGGTGGTCAGCAACTACAGGCGTCACCACAAAAGAAGCAAAGTGTACACAGAGCTCAACGCCATCGTTCCTGTGAAGGTCTACGGGCGTTGGACAAAGACGCCCCTCGCCTCTTCAGCCCTCCTACCTACAATCTCTCGCTGCTACTTTTATCTGGCTTTTGAGAATGCACTCTCCAAAGATTATATCACAGAGAAACTGTGGAGGAATGCCTACCAAGGCGGAGCTGTGCCCGTCGTCCTGGGGGCGCCGTTAAGCGACTACAAAGCCGTGGCTCCACCTCATTCCTTCATCCATGTCGACGAGTTTGCATCAGTGAGAGAAATGGCAAAGTATCTACAAGAGCTAGCAGAGGACAAGAAGCGCTACGCTGAATATTTGACGTGGAAACAACATTGGAAAGTGAAACTGTACGCAGACTGGAGGGAGAGACTGTGTAAGATCTGCCCACAGTTCAACAGTTTACCTCAGCACAAGGTTTACTCAGACCTGGAGGCCTGGGTCGACGCCAAAAACACTTCAGCTTGAATGTTTTCGGTTGATGGTGACAAAGACAAGCTGCTGCTTTTACTGCATTGCTTTTACTGCATTTTTGACACATTAGCAGGAACTGCCACCACATCCTCCGCATTACTTCTAATTAGTTCTGGTATTTCTATGACTCAGAAAGCATTCTGGTAATGGGCTGATAAAATATACAGATGGTTATATTGAAGTCAGTAAAAACAGGGAGGAAAATGGTTTTAATGGGAGAAAAAAGTGAATATTTTCATGTCGCTTGTCCAGGGACATTGTTTAGACTTATATATGTATGTACCAGTGGCGGCTGGTGAATTTTTCTCTTGGGGGGGGCGCACTTAATTTACCAAACCAAATAGCAGAGCCGGCAACACCGGAATACAAGAACTGATGTAAATTATGTTCACAGCCATTTGATGTGCTATTACTATGCACCACTAGGAGGGTACACCTAAGCACTACTGCTGAGTCAAATAGACAATTAAATGCACGTAAATGTTACCAGCTAGTGAATTTGAATTTATCTCCCCAGTGTTTGATATGATTTGCTCCAGATAAGGTGTAATTGGTACACAAACCCTTAAAATCTCCTTTTCTATAATTAAACAAATTAACAATGTATAAATATGCAAATCTATTTTTTACTTCAAAAGTAAAAACAGAAACAATTCATTTTTCCAGCTTCAAAGAGTGCCAAGTGCTTCTTCTGTCCAGCAAAATCTTTGGAACAACATATTTATATTTACATACTCAAATAAACAAAAACAAATCCATACCAGTGAAACCAACAAACATTGGACATTTTGTTAAAAAAAAACCTAACAAAAAGGCTTAAAGCAGACAGTGCTTCTGTGAGCTAACTTTTACATTAACAACCTGACATGACAATGAGAAAACAGCAAATCTGCATATTTAAGATCAAAGCAATAAAAATTTGTCACTTTGCCTGAAAAAAAAATACTGAAACCATTAGGCATTATACTATGTATAACTGTGCATGTGACAAATAAAACCTATCTTATCTTAGGCTTTGAGAACAAAGTGCTTCTTCTTGTTCAACTAACATTAAATATTTACAATGAAAATAAAGAAAAACAGTAATTCCTCAGATTTCAGAACATATGAAAATCAACAGGCTTTCAGTCTAAAGTGCCACTTGTGTCAACTAACATTTCTATTTACATTATTAAATGACAAATAAGTAAATCCTCACATTTTAGAGATTAAAGCCAGCACCTCTACATCTCTGTTATTTTTTGTATGCAAGTTTTGCTCTTCTGTCTTTGAGACATGCAAATTTCTCATTGTCTCAATGAGAAATTTGCATGCATGTCTGAGGGATCGCTCAGCCGGGCGCGGTGAGCCTGCGCCCTGCGGTCTCCCATCTCAGCCCGATCTCACGGGGATTCGTGAAACTGTCACGTAAGTTTTAGTTTCGGTTTCGTGTGCACCAACACGATTTCGTCATGTTTTTCGTGCCGCTCACCACGAAATGCGCACCAATGTATTTTAAACGGCGGACTTTTCGTGCCACTCAGAACGTATTTCAAAAGAATGTGTATATTATATTTTTAATGTAAAACCGTGGCGAATCCAACGCTATATTTTGCATGACATCGTCCCTAAACGTAACCCTAACCATAACCTAACCATAACCTAACCATAAGCCGGTGGTACACTTACCAATTTGCATAGGAATTTCAAGAATGTCCGGCGGCCGACGGCCGCAAACGCAATCACGCAAGCAGTATACGCCGATGGACAGCTTAGATCGTCATGAATCCGCCGGTATAAACCACTTTCAGATGTGATTACCACAGCGAAAAACATTTCGTGGTGAGCGGCACGAAAAACATGATGAAATCGTGTTGGTGCGCACGAAACCGAAACTAAAACTTACGTGACAGTTTCACGAATCCCCGTGAGACCGGGTTGCCCATCTCTTGAATTGAAGAGGAACCAACTGCGCATGTCAAAGTTCTAACGAGAGTCAATGGGGAAAGATGAGTGCGCCCCGGACGTTTCTAATCTGACTTTTTATTACAAATTATACATCTTAGTAACTCTCTACAGGCTCTATTATCCATTTTGCTTGTTAAAAACATTGGATATACATGTAAATGTAATTTTAAAAACGTTTTATTAAAGGAAGGGCTGTGACTCTACATGATGTGAGACAGAGGGGGCGGCGCCCTAGCGCCCTCTATTGACCAGCCGCCCCTGGTATGTACTACCGTTCAAATGTTTGGGTCACCCAGACAATTTCCATGAAAACTTGAACTTTCATTCATGTGCTAACATAACCGCGCAAAGCTTTTCTAATCATCAGTTAGCCTTTTGACATGATTAGCTAACACCACATTAACTATGTCTAGACTGGATTTCTGATTATTTTAATGCTATCTTCATTGGGAAAAAATGCTCTTCTTCAAAAATAAGGACATTTCTAAGTGACTGCAAACTTTTGAACAGTAGTGTATGTCTATATATATATATATACACACACAACAACAACACAACTAGCATACTATAACAACTTCATATTAACGACAATGACCAAGTGATGCACTGGCACTGATATCTAGCACTTTATACCTGACCTCTGTAGCAACAATAGAAACATTCAGTGGCTTTCTTGCTGGGAGTTACATGCAAAAAATAATATCACTCTCAGGTCTGCATTGTAAGCCTGCAGCTGTTTAATTTGCCTTAGCACAGATTTGAAACAATACTATAGACCTATTCTGTAAGAAACTAGCAAATGCATGAGATAAGCTGAAGCAGCTTTAAGCTCGCTGGCAGGCAAATTTCTTTTGGACAGAACCAGGTTAATCTTGTATTCAATTAAAATGCAACCATTAGAGGTCCAGTGTGTAGGATTTAGGGGGCATCTATTGGGAGAAACAGAACATAATACTCATAGTTGTTTTCTTTCGCATATCCTCACATAAAGAATTGTGTTTTCTACTTGCTACCTATAAGACTTTATATCTACAGAAGGAGCACATCCTTTAGAGGTCACCATGTTGCACTACCACGTTTCTGCAGTGACCCAGGAAAGAAAACCGAGCTCTGATTCGAGAGAAGACCCTTCATGTTTCTAGAAAAGGAGCTTTAAATGACCCGCACTACTAGATACCACTAAATGTAACTCACTGGATCATCATACTTGAAGAAAAAAAAGACAATGTTGCATTTGGTTCCATCTTCCTTAAAGAAGGATCTTTATTGGATCATCAAAAAATAATAGCAATGATACAGTAAAATCCGTTTACATGGCTATCTTTTGCCTACGGGAGTCTAGCCAGTCTCCGTTTACATGGCTTATCTTTTGCCTACGGGAGTCTCCAGCTCTGCAACTGCAGCATTTGTGTTTAACAGAAAAATCTGTATAACATTTGAATCTAACCAATCACATTCTCATCATGCTCTCTAGCATTCAAATGGTGAAATGTTGATTCATTTTAAAAAGCAATGTTTTATTCCATTATCTCCTGGACTGTATTTGCTTTTGATGACTGGTTTCATTTGGTCTGTTAACTGTTGATTTCAAGCTTTTCTTGAATTACTAATAAAAAAATCATGGTTTACTGTCAGAGTCTACGTGGAATACTATGAAGTACTCGAGACATAAACATAGCTCAACTTCTCCAATCATATGTAAAACAGACATTTCTACTTGTCGTAGTTAACATGTCAGCATGCATGTAAACTGTAAATATCACTTTTACTTCTGTAGTTACAGTTGCAAACCAGCATTGGCATCATTCACTTTTGATGGGAATTAGCAAAAAACACTGAAGAATTCATTAGATTGCATTTACAAAAAAAAAAAAAAAAGTTCTAAAAGGAAGAAAAAGCCAAATTTGCTTGCTGCAGGCAAACATTAACATTTAGGATGTTTTAAGAAAACATGTCATTGTTGCTGATATTAATATATTAATCATTTACATTCTCACTAAAACTAATAGCTTTAGTCTAACCCAGGTGTCAAACTCAGTTCCTGGAGGGCCACTGTCCTGCATGTTTTAGATGTTTCCCTCTTCCAACACACCTGATTCAAATGATCAGCTTATCATCAAGCTCAGCAGAAGCCTGATAACGAGCCTGATCATTTGAATCAGCTGTGATGGAAGAGGGAAACATCTAAAACATGCAGGATAGTGGCCCTCCAGGAACAGATCTTGACACCCCTGGTCTAACCATTCTGATTGCACTCTTACGGTAAATATTTAAGTCAGGAGCATTAACTCAAGAGGTAAGATGAGCCAACAATTAATACTGAGAACAACAAATTGAGATGTAGAATTGAAAAATATTCAAGTATGAGTGAGAACTCTGAGGTCAAATCCCTGACATTTAATATCAGTTTAAAAATGATCATCCAAGTAAAAACAACTTCATGAAATCCAATTAGCACTCAGACTTGACTTTCAGTAGTGTTATTCAACATCAACACAAAACTACAATTAAAATGAAATGAGGGAAAGATACAAATACTGACAGCAAAAAACATTCCCCCAAAGTTACATTGAATCAAACCAAACCCCATTAATGTTCCAAATATTCACCAAAGACGTCAACGACGATAATCATAAAGAGAAAAATTAAAGAGATTGTAGTCAACATTAAAAATGTAATTTTGTGCAAAAAAATTCAATGTTAAAAATGCATATTAAAAGAGCATTTCCTATTGCAGTGACAGAAGTATTGCACAAATAATTTGACAAGAACTGTCAAAAATGAATACTGTTTAAGGAGGTTTTCCCTCACATTGATTTCATTGGCACCCCAGATTCTTCCTTGTCTGGCCCACAGAAAACCTACCCAGGAATTAATCTGATCCTTAGACCATTTACAACCCCATCTTCTTTCCACATGTGGACCAGACAGCACCTAACCTTTGTTCTAAACCTGAAGTTATTACGCACAATGCAAGAACACAAAAATACAATAACATTCCATTTTTAAATTTTTTTTTTCCTGTTTTTTTGTTTGAAGACAAATCAGCTGGTGTGAGGTGGCGGTCATGGGACAGCAGCTCGTTTGGTTTCACCATCACAACGGGAGCAAGAGACCACTTTGCTCCATCCCACTCACAATGTTTCAACCCCATGGCACAAGCTGATTTTTTTTTTTTATCTGGTTACTGGAAGTAGAGCTCATTTCCAGCATGTGTTGGGGTTGAACAGAGGGCTTGGGGAGGCAATCTGTGGTTCTGGCTGTGACTACCGCTGGTTTATCCAGTCGGGTGACCAACCAGTCCGGGATGCAGGGCTTGTTTCAGGACATCAGGCGGGTGAAGAGAGGGCATGTAGAGTGTAGGAGGAGGAGCTCCAGGGTAGCTGGGAACTGGGTAGCCCTGACTGGGGATGGGGGAAGGGGCCATGCTAAGGGGGGAAGGACTCTGCTCATAATACTGACCGTCACACTCCTCATCCAGCGGCAGGGCCAGACGCTTTCCCTTCTGTCTCCTGTTGCAGAACCAGACACGTACAACCTGCAGAGGACAGCATTCATTAGTCAATACTATCATCTCAACACTAAAAGGAAAATTTTGCTTGGTAGATTTGTGCTTACGTCTCTCTCCAGGCCCAGGTCATCTGAGATGTGCGTGATCTCCTGAGTGTTGGGCTTCGGACACTTGATGAAGTAGGATTCAAGAGCAGAGCGTACGGCTCCCTCCAGACTGGTCCTCCGCTTTCTCTTCCTGGTGTCGACAAACACCCGCTCAATCTTGTACATCTGAAGAAACACAAATGTGTTTGTAAGAAATTATACATGTTAGTTACAGTATTTATGAGGATGTGTACATCATACAACACAACAGAATACAAATCAGGCAGGTTATGTACTGAACAGATGGTGATGGTTCCATTAAAGTTTTTTGTGGTCAACAACCAGCTGAATTATTGCCACTAGATGGCGTACTCTGCATCACAGAGCAGATGGCCTGAGTTTGACTTTCTCAGCAGGAAGTTCGGCCCAACCTGAAAAGACCAGCCACTACCATCAAGCTAGGCCATCATCTTTGTCTTGTAAACTAGTCAGCAGATGCCACAGATACAAACTTACATCCTGAGGATTTTCTGAGGTCTCGGCCTCATCCAGCCATCTCTGCAGAAGAGGCTTCAGCTTGCACATGTTCTTGAAGCTCAGCTGCAGAGCCTCAAAACGGCAAATGGTTGTCTGGCTGAACATTTTTCCTGAAATGGAAACACAAAAAACAAACATCTCAGCATCGAGATTGCTGAATTCAGAAGGAAAACTCTGAGCACCAGTCTACCCCAAAACTGAAACCACACAGATATTAGGATGAACCAATTAAACCATATTTTACACATTTCTAAATTCTACCATCTCTGATCTGGCTGACTACACAAACTAATATCTAAACACTGGAAGTTACTTACCATACAGGTTACCCAGTGCAAGGCCAACATCTGCTTGAGTGAAACCCAAAGTAATGCGTTTGTGCTTCAGCTGCTTGGCAAACTTCTCCAGTTCTTCAGTGGAAAGACTCTCCTGCACAAGAGGAAAACAGAAAATCAGAACCAACTGAGAAAAACGAGTCAGTAATCTTGTGAGTTCTCTTACCTCCTCAGAGTCACTGCACCCCCCGCTGGATGAGCCGCTGCTCCGGGTGCTGGAGACCTGGTTCTCCGTCTGTGGGTCGGTGGGCGCCTGAGACGCGTTCACGCTGAAGAACGCGTTCCCTGGAAGCCCGTTGCCAGGGGTGAGGGGGACATGGATGGAGAAGATGCCGAGGACGTTGTGGGATTTTGATTGTTCCCACCGGGTGGTGTGATGTGGGCGATCCCGGGCCAGAAGGACGGGTTCCAGGCTGCGGGGTAGAAGACTCCGTTGGGCACAGCGGCGGAAGTCGGCGGCGTCTGGAACTGCTGAGGCTTCACCCCCGTGGAGTACTCGATACCGGTGTCCCTCTCCACCTTTATCTCAGGTAGTTTGATCTGCTCACGGGTCTCGGCTACCGGAGGGCTTGAGTTAGTGGGCTGGGTGGCTGCGGTCACACCGGGTACCTGGCCAGTGTATTCAGGACCAACGAATGGATACCAAGGTTTGGGTTGGCCGAACTCTCCAACCTGCAGCTCGGATCCTCTGTAGTCGCTGGCGACGGGTGGAAAGGGGAAGAATGACTGCGCAGAAGCCGGTGTGATCCCGCTGTAGGTGGTTTTGCTGTAAAGGAGGCCCGGGTCTGGCAGGACGCCGTGAGGAAGCTGGAACGACGCAGCGCTCCCCAAACCCTCCTGAGCCGAAGCCTGGATGCAAGGGTTGGCCCTGCTGTAGTCGTAAGGCCGAATCTGGCACTCCGGACTCTGCGCTCTTTCAGACATCTTCCAAAGTTGAACAGAAAAAGTTAAAGGCGGCTGGTTTTAAACCTTTTCACCCGTTTCAAGTTGAAGCTCGGAGGAAATAAAGGTGAAATAGGCTAAAACTAAACCAGCATCAGAGAAATTAGGCAAGAAATGAAGGCCACAGCTGCCCTTTTGGATATCTCTGCGGCCTAGTCCATGAAGGTTTGCGCTCAGCTCACCTGCAAGCTCAAATGTCCCTCTCCAGCCCCAGATCCACAGGTTTTGCTCCACACAGCTGTGGGCGTTGGTGATACCAGGACCTCTACGCCTATTGGCTGCAGCAGACAATTGGTGGTAAAGAATGGTAAATGTGCAAATGACCTTGATTATTCCCAATGTAGCAGGCGTGGTTTCACATAAACTCCACTGCAAACTAGATACATTTTCTTGATTTTAAAGCGAATTTAACACTTATTATGCAATTTGAAATTGTGTTTTTTTTTCTTTTAAAAGGCACATTTGCAGAACGAAAAGGGCCTCTGCTCCTGTAAATACATTCTGTAACACCATAACCTCATGCATGAATTATAAGGCTGGCTTTGCTTACAATTATTCCACTTTAAAAGACGGCTTTGGTATTAAAATCCTGTCAATGTGGCCTGAATCCATCCATTTAGAAAAAATACATCCAGAGTAACTGTGATCAAACACATTAACTTAAATTAATCAGGGCATATTTAATTAGAAACAAACAGAGGCCAGGTTAATTTGATGGCTTTGAAAATGAGATAAGCAAAACACACAGAACAGGAACACAGTGAGTGTAACGTTTCATGAGATAAACCTAAAGAGATGGAATTATACACCCAAACGACTGTAGATAAAGAGGTTCACTGAGGTTTTCACTTGTAGTAGTATAGATTGTTTGTGGGTGTTTAAGTACTTGTGGTTTAATCTGGACTGTGTTTTTGTTGTTTTTTATAGAAATAAGATTTAGGTATCAATAGTAATACATTTCCACACAACACCGTGGAGATTTCGGCACCTTTACGCGCAGTTTCTTGTTAGAATGGGGAAAAAAACTACCAAATTCATAAAACCATCAAACAGCATTCACGTGAACTTCTCCCATTTAAGCGATGATCCGCGGCCATTCAGAGGCCTCAATGGCCGAAGCATCAGGGCAGATGCGCTACCCCAGCGCGAGTCGTTCGCTGCAGATTGCGGCAGGAAGACGCACTGCGGGAAGGGAGAGGGGGTGCCATTGTGCGACCGGGTCCGGGGGCACCCTGTGGATTTCAGATCCCGAGTCTCGATGGTCGACCATTAGCGCCTTTTCACATTGAAACAATAAGTCTCCACTCTTTCATGCCGCCCACACCCACTGCCCCCCTGCCATCTGAAACCGGTTTCACCCTGGACTAAAGTCTGAGGTGGCCAAAACTGGCCTGAGGACTGAGCTGTCTGCAGGTGGAATAAGCAAGACCTGCTGGACTTTAATGTGCAAAATGTGGGGACCACACTGTAAAAAAAAAGTTTGTAAGTTTTAGGGTGAAAAAGTGTCAAACCATGACAGTAAAAATCTGTAAACTCTAAAACAGTTTGATACAGTTTATGTGACACTGAATACTGTAAGGTCATCAGGACAAAACTGATCATGCTCAGTTATTTCATTTAAAAAATGGAAATCAATACTGTTTTTGGATTTACTTCTCAAAATATCAACCATTTTTTACAGCTACCTGTACTTGTGCTGATTTATTTAATACAAAAATTACAGTTTATACCGGTCAAATTGATGTACTTTTCTGTTAAAAACAGACATATGCTCTAAGATTTATGAGTGTCATAGCTAAAAATACATATATTTAATGTTAAATACACAAACTCTTGTGTTGATAATGAAAATGCTTTAATATTTCTAAGTCACAGAAACTTTATTTTATATGGCATTTTTATGTGAATTTTCAAGATTTTAAAGGTTAAAACTTTTTTTACAGTAATATATGGAATGAAGCACATTTTTTAAACATAAAATCAACAGTCAATACACTTTTTGACTGTAAATGAAGAAAATGTTTTACTGTAGCATTCTGGCAACCACAGCTGTGGAAATTTTACCGTAAAAATATTTTTTTCTAACTTATATTGCAGGTGAAGTGAAAAACACCAAAATGATCTTTGTGATAGCTGACTGGGGTGCTACTTTGGCAGATAGCTCAGTTTATTTATCATTCTGGGAAAGTTTAGAGGCACAAATGTGGTATGAAATGGAAAATTCCAATGAAATGTAACTATTTCTTCCAGAAATATACAGTAACTTCTCTCATAATGGTCCATGTCACTAAAACAATGGATTTTCCCTTTCTGACTCTGATATCTCTTCAGAGCCCTGAGGGAGTCCAAGAAATAGGGAGGAGGAGGGGTGGTCAGCGCTGAATGAGGATCGCAGTGAGGAGGAGACTGCAGTGGAGCACTGATTCCGCTGGGGACCCCTGAAGGGAAAAGCCGAAAGTAAAAGAAGAAAGAAGAGGAAGAAGTAGTGAGCGAGATGCTGAGAGGAAGAGGCCAGGGGTTTAGGAGAAACACCCCCTCCCCTGTGATGTCCTCAGATCTTGTCTTAAGTTCTCCCTAAGGTGGCCTCTTGAAGGACAGGCAGGGTCAAACAGAGAAAGGGAGAAAGTTGTAGATTACTGAAAAGCCTGCTGATACCGAGGCAGCGTGAAGGCGTTGGACACCTCAAACAGTCACACAAGTGAAGACGGCACCACCTCCAAGACGACCAAAATAAAGCCCAACGTATTTTGGGTAACAGAAACTTTCTTTGAATGTGACACATCAGTTATTCTGTGCATTCCCCCGGTCATGTGATCGACATTTGCTGCTGATGAGATTTCACCTCTGAGTAGCTTCAGTAGTTATGAGACTCTGTGATCAAGACGCCAGCCTAAACTGATCAATCAGACCTCCCATCTTTTGTCTCACTCCCAGTTTTTCATCTCTAACATCATGTGGTTGAAACAGGATCAGATTGGTGGTGAAGTTGGCACAAATACGGCTCATTTGTTCACCTTTTCTTGACTTATTATCCTTCTGTACTGACAAATGCGTCTGCTAACATCTGTGATACTTGTGGCTGCAACACACCGAGTACTCAAGAACTGTGTCAGTTTCACTTGGCAGGTCATGTGGTTTCTGAAAGGAACACTTCTGAGAAGATCTCTTGGTTAGAAATTCTCCACAAATCGATGTGTTCTTTGTGAGAATCGCAGAATGGAAAAATGTCACAATCACAGTCACGAAACACAGGTAAAAGACCTTTTTTTTGCAAACAATAAAAGTATCATAAGTGATATCAAGCATGAGGGCACAAATTTAATCAGTGCTTCTGTCTTGCTACTGATTTGATCAAGCTCCTGCCCTGTAGTCTTAAATCCATCCCTCCTGTTGAGAAGCAGCATTCGTCTCCCACGAGTCTGATGGCTTTTTGATTTTCCTCCTAACGGCTCTGCCATTGACACGCCCCCAGGTTATCCTCCCCGGTGCCGGTGGCTGCCTTTCTCCCACATCTGAAGGGGACAGACCCTTCCCTCCGCGACACACACAAACATACAACCACATACACAAAAACCACAGAGAGCTACAGGCAAGCTTTCTCTCTGCCCCTGCCACCACAGCGACACACTCTCTGGGTGTGGTCAGTCGTGTCCTGAAGGCAAAAAGGCCAAACATAGAAATAGAAAACATAGTCTGCATAGAAAATCAGACAAAAACTCTGTGCGGAATTGCAGCAGAAAATGAGTCAAAGCGTGAGGTAAAAGGTGAATGTGTGGTGAGTTCATCGCAGGGGACACAGTAGTGTGTAAAGATTTAAATCCATTTCATCACGGCAAAGGAATCCAAAGAAGTGGTAACCGATTTCACCAAAAAATACACTTAGAAAAACCAGATCTCTCTGTTTAATTCCCTTAACCTCAAGTTATGTAGATTTTCTTCACTTGGAAGTCATCATGCAGTAAAAAGTGGAAAAAAAGTAAATTTTACGGTGAAAAACTGTCAAACTATGACAGTAGAAATCTGTAAACTAAAACAGTTTGATGCAGTTTATGTGACACCGAATCAGCGTAAATAAGGTAATCAGGAGAAAACTGTTGTTCTTTTTGTTTCTTAAAAAAATACATTTCTCTACTCTTGCACAGTTATTTAATGGAAAAATGCAAATCAATACTGTTTGTGCATTTATTCCACAGTTATATGTACACACGTGGACAAAATTGTTGGTACCCCTCAGTTAAAGAAGGAAAAACCCACAATTCTCACTGAAATCACTTGAAACTCACAAAAGTAACAATAAATAAAAATTTATTGAAAATTAAATAATCAAAATCAGCCATCACTTTTGAATTATTGATTAACATAATTATTTAAAAAACAAACTAATGAAATAGGGCTGGACAAAAATGATGGTACCCATAACTTAATATTTTGTTGCACAACCTTTTGAGGCAATCACTGCAATTAAACGATTTCTGTATTTGTCAATGAGCGTTCTGCAGCTGTCAACAGGTATTTTGGCCCACTCCTCATGAGCAAACAGCTCCAGTTGTCTCAGGTTTGATGGGTGTCTTCTCCAAATGGCATGTTTCAGCTCCTTCCACATATGTTCAATGGGATTCAGATCTGGGCTCATAGAAGGCCACTTTAGAATAGTCCTACGCTTTTCTCTCAGCCATTCTTGGGTGTTTTTGGCTGTGTGTTTTGGATCGTTGTCCTGTTGGAAGACCCATGACCTGCGACTGAGACCAAGCTTTCTGACACTAGGCAGCACATTTCTCTCCAGAATGCCTTGATAGTCTTCAGATTTCATCGTACCTTGCACACTTTCAAGACACCCTGTGCCAGATGCAGCAAAGCAGCCCCAAAACATTACTGAGCCTCCTCCATGTTTCACCGTAGGGACAGTGTTCTTTTCTTCGTATGCTTGGTTTTGAGTCTATGAACATAGAGTTGATGTGCCTTACCAAAAAGCTCCAGTTTGGTCTCATCTGCCCAAAGGACATTCTCCCAGAAGCTTTGTGGCTTGTCAACATGCATTTTTGCAAATTCCAGTCTGGCTTTTTATGAGTTTTTTCAGCAGTGGTGTCCTCCTTGGTCGCCTCCCATGAAGTCCACTTTGGCTCAAACAACGACGAATGGTGCGATCTGACACTGATGTACCTTGGCCTTGGAGTTCACCTTTAATTTCTTTGGAGGTTGCTCTGGGCTCTTTGGATACAATTCCAACGATCCGTCTCTTCAATTTGTCATCAATTTTCCTCTTGCGGCCACGTCCAGGGAGGTTGGCTACTGTCCCGTGGGTCTTGAACTTCTGAATAATATGAGCCACTGTTGTCACAGGAACTTCAAGCTGTTTAGAGATGGTCTTATAGCCTTTACCTTTAAGATGTTTGTCTATCATTTTTTTTCGGATGTCCTGGGACAATTCTCTCCTTCGCTTTCTGTTGTCCATGTTCAGTGTGGTACACACCTTTTCACCAAACAGCAGGGTGACTACTTGCCTCCCTTTAAATAGGCAGACT